>NC_052508.1:21357151-21395368 GCF_014356525.2 Nilaparvata lugens
AGTTGTTGAATATTTGACAGGATAGCCTCATCTGAAATAGTTTGAAAATTCAAAAGTTCTCTATCAGTCTCAATGTTTGTAGGAAGAGAGAAGAGAAATAAATCCAAGCCATATCAGACGTGGAAAGTAACGCGGTTGACCTTAGCGTTTTAACGGCCGGAAGCTGGAACGTTTATAGTTAGGGCTCGAATTGCCCGGTAAAGAGTCTTAATGGATGCGTTTATGACGATGCTGATGAGAAAGGTCGTTGAGACATTGGTGGAGGGGGTTGGTATGGAGGGTGTTTTTGGAGACAGCCCCTTGGCCAACGAAAGCTATAAACAAGTGAAGCACGTTTGACATGCGACGTAAATAATGGAAATGTACGATCAAACAGAAGAAGGAGCCTTTTCCTCGGAATCCTCTACTGAGGGCGAATTGAGAAAAATGTCGAGTTTATGATTGTTTTCTGGCGCCAGATCTGGGCTCTCAAAAGTGGAGGATTGCCACCCTTCGATGATTATTGCCGACATTCACGTTTCTTCACGCGCTTGTTTTTGCAGAACGTTACAAGTAGTTTATAGTCTCTAAAAATGTAATAAAACAATGATAATCCAATACATTATCAATATGAGAAATATTTCATGTGATTCTAACTATTCATAAACCAAGTCTATCAGAAGATAATAGGAGTTGTTCAAGTTGAAAAATCCTCTAAACACATTATTTCTATAAAAAATTGAGACTTAATTAGTTACATCAATTAATATATCAGTCTCTTCAAAAGATTCAAACAAATTGAATTAAGAGATCTGATGTCAAGAGCCTAGAATGGAATTCTATAAATTATTATTGATTTTTTCTTAGTTTGAGTGCAAATTCAATGGTTGCATATGAGACTCGATATATGGGAAACGATAACAGAAGATCTGTTATTCATTCACAATTATTTGTATAATGTTTATTGTCACTTCTTCATATTATTTAAGACTGTGAGAGTCCATAGATATTTCAAAATGTTCAATTTCAAAAATATAATTTCGATAATAATTGAAGGTTTCTAACCATTAATCATCACATTATGGAGTGATATGTCGTCTAGTGGATAGAGTGCTTGCGTAACAGCCTAAAAATTCCGGCTTCAAACCTGCTCATTACCAAAAGTTTTTGACTCCCTCCCGCGTTATCGGATGGGCACGTTAAACTGTCAGGCTGAAGTATGACAGTCGTAAGGCTCATTGACGGGGTAAATAATATTATCAAGGTGAGGTGGAACTTCCATCAGGGACTCCCACCAATAAAAGCCATACGAATATTATCATTATTATCACAGTGTGAATGTGACTCAATTTAACTTATGAATGAAGTATCGATACTTTCAATATTTTTTGATTACGCTAGTGAAATCTATTTTTTCCAATGGAATAATGATGCGTTTATCCAACAGCGAATGAAACTTTTGAGCAGCATAACATAATATCAAGTGATGTTAGTTCATTTGAATAACAAGCTAATGCTGATGCAATATTTTAATTAATCTGGAGTGTTGATTCTAGTTTGTTCCACGAATCTAGACCCCACATCAGCGATGACCAGAGACACTGTCCCTGATCATACTATTAATGAAACAACAAAGTTTGTTATTTCATCATGGTGACCAAAAATCGCTTTCTGTTTTCAACTCTCAGCAACGCTATCGAACGAGCGTGTGTTGAATAATTTGCAAAATGTCAACTTTAAACTCGAATTTTGGCAGCTCCAAACAAGTGCACACGTGTGTTGGGGTACAGCTTTCTAAATAATAACTCGCAACAATGGAGAGTCCTGCCCAACGTCGAAACATTGAAACTCATAACTTAATTAATATCGTCACTAGTACTCTCATGCTCTTATCCAAAAAGTTTGTTCGACGGGTCGAATCATTGACATTGACAGGATGGGAGGATCCTCAAACAAATGTACGTGCACATTCTCAATATACAACTCCAAACTCCACCTCAACTCCTAGGCTCAATAAGCCTATTTCATTAGAGGTGATGTATTAGAGGTGGCTATGCCTATACTCATCAGCTCTTCCAAAAAAAAAATTCTGCTTTCAACTTTTCAACTTGTTTTACTAGTTATCAAAACATTGATTTGCTAGTACATTGAATAACATTGACTCAATACTATCGTCTCGATTCAACATGAAACATAGAACAACAAAGTAGGTTTTCAAATATATATATATAAAGCGTATGGTGTCGCAGTGGTTAGGGCAACAAAAGTCGAGAGTAAAAAATAGAGCCTACCAATTTAGATTTGTCATAACTTAACATAAAATATTAATTAATATACATGAAAGTAACAACTAACAATCAGCTTTTTCAAATGAAATCCAAGTATTCCTCTTCGTTTTAAATAACATATTTAAAATTAGGGAATATATTAACCATCCAGAGATTCAATTCCCTTGGAAGGTCACTGACACATTGGAGTAGCATGACTGACCTGTGAGTTTGTAATCCACCGCAGTATTATTTAAGCTCGCAGACATGATGTTCGTCACAGCAAGAAGAGACATGTCCACCATTCACCTATATATACGCCGTACTCATCGGATTGGAAGATGAGTAACGGAGAGAGCTCATAGTTGATTGAAACTCCATGCTTGATTATAGCTGTATATGTAATCAGAGCAGTCATTACATCGATGTGAGATGATTGGAAGTTGTAGCCAAAGGAGATATCACAGATGATGTTCAATGAATTATTACTGTTACAACATAAACCCTCAAAGACTAGCTTGAGATCCTTGTCATCCTCAGACAAAATACGACACTCAGAGGTTATTGATGGATTGAGTTATGATAAAGAATACATGTTTCTCTATGAAATTATATATTTGTGATCCAATCTACTAATTCATGAAATTCGAGAGTTAATCTTTGCATGTCTACAACAGTTATCTTACAGTTTTACTGCACCAGATATTGTATATTAGAAATTAATTTTCTGGAACAAATAAAAACAGATTCAAATGGTTATTCTTGATATTCTTCCCACTAAAATCAAAGTTAGCATCCATATGCAGCATGTTTTAATAAAGAAACATTGATCTTCTTTATACGTTATACGATCGTAAAAATTATTGAATATACAGAAGTTGGAGTATTTCATTATCATGCTTGAATTAGGTATGTAAGCTGTGAGCAAAACTTCAAGGAATCAAATTCTCTGATATGAATAATTTCAGGCTTTGGTTCCCCATTTCCTCTGCTTCAAATGATTTTGAGAGTCGATCATTATTCCAATTTGCCAGGAAGTTGAACAATAAAAAATTATATGATGATTTGTGCCAAGTGGGAATAATGGAAGAATGGAGAATAATGAAAATCTCTCCTGTTCCATCAACAAGAATGATATTATGATCTTATTAATTGGAAATATTGATAAATTCATTGAAGGTCTCATCAATTTGGTGGAGAAATATTCTATCCATATTCAAATTATGTCCAAATATCATAATTGTGGACTTTCCATTATTGAAAATAAATTAAAAAACATACCTTTGATTTTGTTACAATGTTCGTTAGCTTAGGCTACATCGGTTCAGTGATCCTAGTAATCCGTTAACTAATTTCTTAACTAATTTGATTGTTGTGCCATATTTTTCAACTCTCGAGATCATGGAAAGAAATTCTGAAGGAAGCTATCAATTGGAAGAAACTTCATCATGCCAAGTGATAAGTAATTGGCCCATTGAAAATAGGCTCTTCAGTATCATGCTGTTTCGGTGAACCACTACTCACAGAATATTCAACTTGGTACTTGATCAATAAGCAGCAGAGCCTGAAGATGGAGGAGCCCTTCTCTGGAAATATTGAGCCCTGCTGCAGGGCTCATTGAGACTTGGCTGATGAGAATACAGAACACAGAGCGGTTAGGCTGATTTGGTGGTTGTTGTTCGGGGGAGGAGCTGCACCCTGCACCTCTTTGTTCCTTTTGATCTAGACGCAAGCCTTCGATAGAGCCACTAATATTGGTTTATAGCCTACAGCTTGATTGTACCGAACAATCGACTCGAGCAATCATAACCATCATTATCATCAAAGAACTAAATATCGAGCCTGTTATATATCTGCTGCAGCGCCGGCATCATCATACCAAACGTTGTGACCAAATCACTGCAGACTTCATTGATCTGCTTTGTTCAGTCGATTAAACATCAATTCAGAGTTTACACCTCCATGGTTGAAGGGCTGTCCTGTCTACTCCATGTTCAATTCTCATCTCAAAGCTTCTAGTACTGTCTTGTCTTCATTCTATAGTACAATGCAATTTTAGTCTCGAGGATCTATAAAATTCACTTCAATCCAAGGAAAGGCACTTCTCGCAGTCCTAGTTCATCCATATTCTCACAAAGAAGATCACGCAATCATCTTTTTTCGTGCATTTCGCTTTTCCATAAAATAATAATGATTGTTATAATCCCAATAATTGTACCGATTCTCATGGTATATATATACCGATACTTTGATGGATTATATCTCCCGAAATTTCCACATTTCAAAGTCAACTCATTAGTTCTCAACATGGACTAAAAAAATCAAAGAAATTGGATTCCATTTAAATTAGAACTTCATTTGCATTTCCTTCTACTTCGTATTTGTAGGGGAATATTCAATAGTACCACTCTCCAGGGAATAAATCAATATTTTATTTTCACCGGGACTCATAGGTCTATCTGTTCTACTCTTATTAATCAATGAACTACTGCAGTGTCAAATATCTGTTTTGAAAAGTGTAAATCTTATTTCGTCCCAATTACTCTATGTAAGTCCTGCTAATACTTAGTTCTTCAGTAATGTCGGATACATGTTTGATAATTTCGACTCATTAAAAACAATTCCTGGGCATAATTTGGATATAGAAGGCATGTACATTTCCCCTAACTAATCATATTTGAGTTTCATAATATTCATAACTAGTTTCTTTAGAAATTATCCATTAGATTCATGATAGTTCAATAAACACAGATTCTTGAATAATAGAATTATATAATTCTCTTATTCATTCTATCAAACTCATGAATATAATAATTAATTTTCAATGCTCTCAGTTACTTCCACCACATCCCGGACGTGTGTTGATGGGGAAGATATTATAACAAATCCTTCTGAGAGAGTCGATGATTATCTGACAATGATTATTTGTTAAAACACAACCGATTTATGCAGTAAGATAACAATATTATTATATCAATATTGTATCGATATCCAAATAGCATTAAATCTTCATTCTGATTGATCCATTTTTATACTATGTAGATTTTCTTCGATAATCAGCTATACTGTCATTCATTGTAAATTAGTGTGAAAGTCAACATATATTGTAACTCACATGAATAAATTACTCTAATTCAATCTTACCTCAAGCTGACTTGTAATTTGAAATTTTACTCTCCAGGGATTCATATCCTGCAATCTCCCATTGAAAGTCATTGAATTCTTGAAAAAAATAGTCTTCAATGAGAAGTGAACTGTATATTTCAAAAATATGCAAAGAGAAGTAGGAGATTGATTGATTGATTGATTGCGTACTTTATTCATGTAGATTACAACAATATAATTATACTGGCTTATACACTAATATACAATAGCTTACAATACAGCAAAATTATGGATAAATTTACATAGTATATACTAAAAAAATTATTATTGAACTGTATATGATATGAAAAAAGCAATTTGTAATAACTATAGATAATATTGTTATGCATCTACATGAATTGGCAGAGCTTTGGACATATTTATAAATGGATTTATTTATAAATGGAAATATAGTAAAAGTTTCAATTGATATGAAGATTTAAGAGAGAAAAAAATTAATCAAGTAAAATAATTATATAAGTAAGATCAAGTCATTAATAATTATTGAAATGGAGTAGGCTGAAAGTAGATCAGGGTAATCAGCTTTCAGTAATATACAAATATATTAAGAGTCTATATATTAAGATTAAAAATATATTTAACAGTCTAAATATATTTTAGAGCTGTGAATAACAAATAGTGAGTAGGTTTTTTATTTCGTATTCAAATTTTTTAAATAAGTGCAATATTTTTAAAGTTTTCAAATTATTGTGATTAATTAAGAGTATAAAATCAACCTTCAAAATTCAAAATTTTAAATCATCATTTCTGGACCGAAAATCAAGTGACGAAGGAGTGTGTGATATATAACCTTATCTTTTGGACAACATTAACATTTTATCAAAATTTTTGGAGAGAAATAGTACAGGCTTAGCCTAGTTTTTCCTCCAATGTCATAATTGTATTATGATCATAGTATTTTATACAATAAATAAATGAAATGAAAATAAAATGAAATACAGCAGTATGCAGTGGATAATTAAAATAACATGAGTTTATATGATATATATACAGTTTATTCTATAACAGGTTTATAGGTTTGTAATTGTGGGATGGGTGGGGTATGGTTGTCATGTGATCATTCTAGGGCTGAACAGTTTCAGTCATTTGCTCCAAAAGATATTTTCTTAAAGTAAGGATGAAGCTCGCTCGACTCTCGATGGACCAGATAGAAACAGGAAGTGCATTCCATGCACGACAGGCACTGACTAAGAAGGATTTTGTGACAATAGTAGTTAGATGATTGGGTATCCTTAAAGTACTTTCTCCGGTTCTAGTATGTGAAGCATCTATCCTCCTACTTTCAGAGACAAATTTGAAACCATCCTAAAAATAGTTCGGATTACCGTATCTCGAGATATCTCTAACAAGCTTGAGTATTCGAAAGAGCCTTTGATCGGGAAGCTTTAATGTTGAACTAGCAATGTGGGCTGGGGTGATCATGGCGTTGGAGAGAGTAGACGAAACGTAGAAAATAATTTTGGCAACGCTGTAGTTTATCATTCAGAGTGACTTGCATATCGTTAAGAACAGAATTACAATACATTAGATGTGAGAAGATGAGAGATTGAACCAATAATAATTTAATGTTTCTAGGGAGGGTATCGTGCATTTTCTTCAATGCATGCATGGCTGAGAATACCTTTTTACAAGTTTTGTTCACTAGACTTGTTCTGACCAGACTTGTTCTGATTCATAATAATGACTGAATTTTTAACTGAGCTACAGTAAGGAATATGATTACCATCCACACTAATTTTGTCAATCGACTCAAGGTCAATATTGTTTGTAATACGAGAATATCCAATTATAATGGGTTGTGTTTTGATGGGATGGAGCTTAATTGAGGCAATTTTTCTTTGTCCATTCCACTATCGAATTGATATCCTGATTCCAACTGTTTCATTAATTTTTGTTATGGGACAGCTTGAATAGATTTGAAGGTCGTCTGCATGAGTATGGAAACTGGAGAATTTGATAATGGAAGAAAGGCCATTAGCATACAAACTGAAGAGGAGAGGGCCTAAAATTGAACCTTGTGGTACTCCACACATAACGTTTTTCCAAGTTGACTTTTTGTCACCGACAGATACACATTGTTTCCTACCTAATAGATAGGATTTGAACCAAACTAACGAGTTGTGACTGAAACCAAGAATAGCCAACTTATTCAAAAGGACTGTATGATCAACAGTATCGAATGCTTTAGAAAAATCAAATAGGGTGAGGATGGTGCATTTTCTTTGGTCCATAGCTAACCTTATATCATCAGTGACACGAAGCAGAGCTGTATCAGTTGAATGGAATTTCCTAAAGCCTGATTGAAAGTTATGAAGCTTACTATTGTTGTCTAGAAATTTCACAACTTGAGCATGAATGAGTCTTTCTAGCGATTTGGACAATGCAGGTAGAATACTGATTGGTCTAGAATCCTAAATTTTTTTGGGTAATGGAACTTTATTTAGAGGGCGAACCAGAGCAAACTTCCAGGTTTTAGGGAAATTGCCTTCTTCAAGTGACTTGTTGAAAATGTATGTAATGGTTGGTGAAACAGCAAATAACATCTTCTTGATAAATTTGATAGTAATTTTGTCTACACTCATAGCATTACTGTGAATACGTTGAATTGCTTTGAAAGTGTCTTCTCCTGAGATTGGATGGGAATGGATTTGATCAGTAATTGGTATATCTAAGTTTGTAACCTGCTCTTCAAGATCATCGATATGATTAGCAATGACAACTTCGTCGTGTTGGTTAGAGTGTGAAACGAAATGGTCATTTATATTGTTCAATGGTAAGTCAATTTGTGGATTCAATTTCTGTTTGCCAAGCCTGAATTCTTTTATTCCCTGCCAAAGTGATTAAGAGTCTTGTCTAATGTTTGTCATGAACGAATTCAAGTACCTCATCTTTGAGTTCCGTAATTCCTGTTTAACTCCATTTCTAAGGTTCCTATACTCTATCAAACTGTCCAAGTCAAATGTCTTTTTAAATTTTCTATGTGCTTTGTCTCTACATCCTATCATCTAAAGTATGTCTCTAGTCATCCACGGTACTCGTCGTTTTCTATTTATTGTCCTTGTCACGTAAGTCCAATTCTCGAAAGTCTTGGCCATGTCATCAACTGAGGGTAATGCTTCAATTTGATGCCATGGAGTCTGAGCCACATCAGTCAGGAAGGTGGCTCCATCAAAGCTTTTGAAGTCTTAATAAATGATAATTTCCTGTTCTGGCTTAGGTATCTTATGGGAAAGTACACAGTAGATCAAATCATGTCCAGAAATAGCTGGGACTGGGATTTGGCCTGTTTGAACAACCTCGTTAGGATCACTAACAATGAGAAGGTCTATGAGTGTGTCTGATTCATTACTATGATGAGTTGGATCGAGAGGTTAAATAGTCATGTTTAGGCATTGGAAAATTGTAGTCAGTTGAAAGTAGTCAAAGTTACGATTTTTCATGTTCAAGTCGGTGTTCATATCCCCCATAACTAGTATACGGTTATAACAAGCATAAGAGAAAGCAAGACATTTTCGAAATCTGTAAAATGACCTATTTTTGGTGGGCGATAACAGATACCAACGAGTAATTATCAGTACTAGATAAGGATAATTCAAGTAGCATAAACTCTGGTCTGGAACAATACTCTTGTTTAGATGTTATTAAAACTTTTGTTTTGATACCATCTTTCACATAAATTGCTACACCCCCACAAGCTTTATTTAATCTATCATTCCGTAAGAGATTATATCCAGGTAATGCAACAAAATTTGATGGAATATTAGGCTTCAAAATGATTCGGAAATTCCAATTATATTGAAGTCCTGAAAACGGAAGATTGCTCTGAGTTCATCAATGTGACAGCTGAGGGATTGGACGTTAAAGGTGAGCAGCCTTGAAAAGTTTTTTGAAAGAGTGGAGCTTATTTGCTAGAAACATACCTGCGTCATTATTACTATTATTGCAATAATTATACCTACTTGAGGGCGAGCGAGCTGACGTGTCAGTGAGAGGCATCATGGAAGCAGCAGACCAACTGTGAACCAACCTCAGAACGACACATGACGGGGAAAATGGGGATGAAACTAATAGATTCTAACCTAAATGAAAAAGTCTCTTGATTCGAGTGCATTCTGTATGCCTTGACAGTTCGGCTCCCTCCACTATTTAAAAGCACTAGTTCTAAAATTTACTAAACACAATAAGATGTACTGTGGATGTTGTGATCTATTGAGTTCCAGTGGTGGATAATCCGAATGGTAAATGAGATGAGAATTGTAGAGGAACAGATCCAGGTAGTGGAAGATCGAGACCAAGTGGAGATAGAGTGAGATGGAATCCAGTAGTGAAAGATCGAGTCAGGTGGAGATAGGGCGAGATGTCCTGTAGTGGAAGATCGAGTCCAAGTGAAGATAGAGCGAGATGGAATCCAGTAAAAAATGCAAAAGAGAAGAAAAAGCTAGCAGAAAAACGAAAAATCTTTGAAGAAAGTTATCGCATGTGAAAAGATACATTATACAAATGATAATAAAAAATCGGGTGTGGCGCACTCACACAACTTTCCTTGCCGTTATGAAAATTTAACACCTGGGCCCTGTTTAATAAAAGTTACAAGTCCTGTAATACAGGAGAATCACCATTCCAATTACATGCTCAATATAGCTGATAAAATCAGCTGTTCCATTATCACAGGACTTTTAAATTTTTATGAAACAGGCCCCTGACGATAGTGTTCACGCGCATCTCAAGTCTACTATTTAAAGATCCAGGGCAGCTGGTGACAGGACAATAACGCTGGAGACACACGAAGTCTGCTATCTCTTCATAGTGAATGATTCAATAGAATCAACAGTTGCTAACAGTTTGCAATTGGAATAATAACATTTTCTCGAATTTCGAGCTTATTTTGAATTTTAGGTGAAAATGTTACTAAACATTAATTGTATAGATTTTTATGCTCAATCTTTTCCACTTGGATTTTTTTGTTTAAATTGTATCTGAATCCTGATAATTGGGAATCTTAAATCAAACTTCACATAGATGGGACGGAGCTCCTAGAATTTTTACAGATATGGGACTTGTGGTAGTTGATAGAGCTTATCAATTACTATTTTAGGTATGATTTTTATCGAAATTGGAGAGAGAGAGAGGAAGAGAGAGATTTTTCTATTGTTAGCTGTAGTTCTAAGGATCTACTTATTATCTACTAGACCTAAGTTAGTCATCTACTTTGCTTCATTTCACCCGCACCAGACAGTGACTGTGAATTTACAAAATGCAAGCTCAAAGTTGGTATCGACAAGAAGCTGAGGGACGTGACAGTACTTAGCAAGGACTGATCCCAACAAAGAAGCTAATGTGCTAATTATTTAGAATTGCTGCTCCCGACATTGTAGCGAATATAAACGCTTTATAGAAGTGATATCGCCTCACCAGTCACGTCGCATTCGCTCGTGTTGGGACCTCACTAATTGGAAAGTGTGCAGTTGGTTCACTACGAAAACGTTTTCCACTAAAAACCTAGTGAAACTGACATCCAGCCTCCGTGTCAGCTGTCAACACATCTGCTGCAAAGGTTAATTAGGCTGCAGCACTCAACTAGAGGCTCTTTTATTCAAACTGTGCCCTTACCCTTGAATTGGACAATAGGCATGCTTGTATCATGTCAATCCACTCCAGCAGCACGCGCTGGATGCAATTTGAATCTCCAAATGAATCATGTGGTAGATTGCAGGGATGTGGAATTTAGTCCATAACTGAATGGTTCATTTTCCTCAGTGCTGAAATACTTTGTATTCTCCTTGCATTGCATTTTTCAAATTGTTTGATACAGGATATCATGTGGGGATTGAGGGATGAGTATTCAAAAGCTCTTCAGCATCTTTGAATTCTGAATTAGATGAGTTACTAATAATAATTTTATTTTATTGTATCAATTAAAAAATGCCCAAGCTTAGATCATTGTAGGCTAATCAACATCAATTGTCCAACCAACTAGATTAATTTGATGTGCGAGTGATTCTGATGAGTTAATCGAAAAATGTTATTTAAAACTACCATTCTCGTTATTCGACATGGTGGACTGTACTTACGTTGAAAATTCCCTATAGCATACTGTGAATAACGTGATATTTTACATTGATGCCTGTACACGATCCAATTATGCTGTAGGTACGTGTTGATAAGGATGGATTATGTGAAGAATAGATGGAGTGTTGATTTAGCTCGAATATTGTTGTGTCAATAAAAAAGGTGAAGATGAGGACCTGAAAACATTCGTCTTGGATTTAGAGACGCACGAATCCCCAAAACCCATAAAGACACGCATGCGTGCATCACAGTCTGGTTCGTCCACGTAATCAGGATCCACAAGAGCGTCGATGTTGTTCACTGATATGTTACACGTTACAGTATCCGGTGATCTTGGGTTAGGCCTACTGATCTTCACTGTCATCTCTACTGTATATACTCTATAAAGTCACTGGCAACAGAATATGCATTCTTCTTAGATACAGAAGAAGAAAACAAACGAAATAAGTACGGTAAGCGGACTCCTATACTCCGTACAAAATTACTTTTGACTTGAAGGAATATGCGGCGCAGAGAAATGGAGGGAGATTAGGGAATTACAGTGATAGATACAATCCATAGGTAGAAGCGCAGGTGCCAATTCGTCGATCAGACTCAGTCGACTCAATGCTTTCAAAGAGGAAATTTCATAAGTTTAACATGAGTGGTTGAATACTCATTAGAAATTTGAGAACGCTGGCCGGTTCGGAACGGCAACATCACCGCTGCTTCATCCCTACCACTCTATGCCTTCTCTGCTGTGCATGTCCCTCATAAGTCAAAAGTAATTTTGTACGGAGTATAGTTCTGCTCATGAATGAGTTATGGATCAATTAATAAGTAGCATGCAGCTTTCACCTCTTATATTCAGATATAATAATTATATTCTATATCCAGACGTTCGAATGACATAGAAGACTGATGAAATATTCAAAAGCTGTTTTTGAAAAGAGGCCAGATTCTTCAATTCGAATTTTCGGTATGAAATTCTCACAGAAATTATAATTTCGGATTTGCAACATGATGTTTCAAACTTGATGTTTCAAAACTGGCTTCTGTAGTGCTGTTTCATGGTTTGAATAATATTAATAGAGCAAAACATGACAGGTAAGTTCATATCGGTATTGTACTCTATTCAAAGCGTGTTTTGATAGGAGAGAGACACTGGAGATAGATGAATTTCATTAGCAAAATAAATAGCTAAGCTGCACTTAACTCCCATGCTTAATAGCTACAACAATAGTTGGAACGCTCAATGTTCATTATTTGTATAGTCAATGCAATGGCTTTCCCAAAATAATATAGCGGAATAATATTATTATCTACTCTGTTTATTCTTAATATTGCTCCAATGATGGAATGATAGAACAATTATTAATGGAATAATAATACGATTCCACATTATATTACTAAAGATAATAAATTTTACCAGTGTTTATTTTGATATTCTAATGTTAAATTTCCATTTTAAAGTAGGTTTTCTATTACTCTATACTCCGTAGAAAAAATCCAAATATTGGAAGAATCCACATAATTCCAGAATGCTTTATAGTATTTAACAATTGTTATAAATTTTCTATAGCTTTGAAAATGGGAAATTATACAAAGTAGCTCATGATACTCTGATTTTGCTATGGTTCTGATGGTTCCAGGAAGTATATTGTTATCATTTGTCATAACACTAAACTGAGAACTTTCTACGGACTACGATATCTAAGAAGAGTAATATCATCGTGAATACTCTCAATAAAATGACAGTCGTTCTGAATAATGGGTCATTCCAAACACTGCAACGGATCAAGCCATCGTTTAATAAGTTCATTTAATGAGGCCATCTCCTCATATGAGACAGGCCAGAGTAGGGCAGGTCGTAGCAACTCAAGTTATTTACTTTCATGATGGCTGCTTCACTGCTGAAATGTCTTTTCTTCCCTCGTAATCACCACAGGAAGGGTTTGCACCAACTTAGTAAGTTGTTTACCTTTATCTTTAAACCACTTCTAAAACCTGGGCTCTCACCTTAACAGATTTACTGACATACAATAGTGAATATTGAAATCACATCTACATGACACTGTCTTCGCTATTAGATAGATTATTTTCTGAGTGGATGTACTGCTTATGAAATAATTGTAGATTTTTCCAAATAAAGAGCAACGACAAACATATAATTGGTTGAGCCTTTAACGTTTTTAATTTTTGTCAAATAGTGGAAAATTTTGGTTACTTATCTCGTGTATTGGCAAAGCAAAAGGGAGTACATCATATATTTTCCCTCCATAAGTGCCGGATTATTAAAGAACTTTGATTATAGTGCTTCTTGCATTGGTTGTACTTTTCTATTTCAATTTCCATTGAATCCCAACCAAATCATTGCTTTGAGCTTGGAATGATCACTGGTTGAATTGAATACATACTGGTTTGTCTGATCCAATGATACACAACGTAGTGACCAATAATACGAGACAAATATTTCACCACAATAATTCTAAAGAATTCTACCGAATCTTGTTACGTAAGTCAATCATCAATCATTTTGGAGCCTGTACATAACATCCTGTACAAACAATCACAGTTGTCTGTTGATGATGAAACTTTGAAAGCATCGTTCAGCAGCCACCATTTCATCCGTGAAGTTACTTCCTTTGGGCACATCGATTCCGACTCGACAAAACGTTGATGAGCAGTTTAGTGCGGCAGAAGTGAAGCTAGGTGTTAGGCACGCGTGCTAGTATCCCTAACTAGGCTTCTGT
Source organism: Nilaparvata lugens (assembly GCF_014356525.2). Taxonomy (NCBI): domain Eukaryota; kingdom Metazoa; phylum Arthropoda; class Insecta; order Hemiptera; family Delphacidae; genus Nilaparvata; species Nilaparvata lugens. The sequence goes on from NC_052508.1 coordinate 21,371,364, forward strand.
GTCTCGTTCCAGTCAATGAAAAACCAATACTGTAGTTTGGTGAGCCCGCTCAGGCAGAAAGGCCACGGAGATTTAGGTGCTCTGCTGTGACTTGACGTCCAAAAAACGCCGAGTCCGATTGTGTAAGCTCAGCCCGGGGTGACCACAGATTTGGCTTCACTGATCACCGGTCGACGTTTTCTTTACACGGCATTACTGCTTCTTCTCTTGATCTCTGCTGCCTTCTTTGTAATCGATGCCTCATTGCCACTTCTTTTTACGTGCTTCCACACTTTTCTTATTTTCTTCTCGCTTCTTCCGTTCCAGAATCTCATTTTTCTTCTGCTGCCCATTCTCACCCGTTCTCACGGCTCTCCTACACCATGGCCTGCATTTCGCTATTCATCTCGATTGATTTTGTGGTCTCTGCAAAGTATGTCCAAAAATAGAATCATAGTTTACATTCACAATTCTACACTATTTTTTCTACTGCTGTGAGTTGAAAACAGTAGAACCAGTTGTTCTATTGTGGGTTGCACTTGGGCTGAGCAGCAAATTTCTCATCCTCATCCGACTTATTTGTTTTATTGTTTCTATCTTAATAATCAAACCAAATTTCACAAGAATGAGACATCATATTCCAGCATGATGTGAGTCAACTTATCAAATACCCATCAATCGAGCTTTGATTTGACAAAGTTAACATCTTGCAAAAATAATTCAAACTTGTTATCTTTATACTTGTCCAATGCCCAGTCCAATAACTTACAACGTACATTATAAGTTATCGATGGTCATATTTATGTATTCACATGGAATATATTAATGTTGAACGTCATGGTGTAGTGGTTTTGGTTGCAACTTCAATCTGCTACGCTTATGCTAACCACCTGCAACCTGCTACGGTGTGTTTGAATTCTGCCGGTAGGCATGGTTTCATGATCTCATTAATCACCCTGCACGAGGAAAGTTTATGTGGACTTAATCTACAATGATGAAAAAACAAAGACTTCAGAATATTTATGATTAAACTGAAAAATTATGTGATTATACAAAAAGGTCCAACATTCCATTAATACTTTGCGTGAAATTATTTTTTACAGATTGATTTTAAAATCTCTCTATCAATCTGACAAAAAATATGGTCAAGCAACGTACCAGGTGTCCAAAGGTAATAGGTGATCGACGTATGTGGTGAAGATCTAAAGATCATTTCAAGTATACAAACTGATATAGGAATTCTGGTATAGACTTAGTGTAAGTTAGCTCAATACTTTATTTGCATGTTCTGAGCTCTCTAGTTGGAATAGAACATACATTTTAGAACTTTTCATAATGAAAAATAATACTAAAGCCTGTAATAAGATGAGAAATAAAACCTATTATCCTACCAATTCCTTTTGACAAGGAACACCACTAGGTTGATATCATATTTGGATAATTTCATCAATGGTGAGGAGATGGGCAACAGCGACAAGTTACTGTAAACTTAAAATTGCTCTTGCACTTCGGGTATTCACTTTGTTACTCCGTGTTTAAACAACTTCCACACAAAAGCGATTCAATATGCAGATGATATAGTTGCAGTTCGTGAACAAATATAGGCGTCGAGTGCCGACGCCTCACAACGCTTTTTCATACTTTTTCCCACATCCTCCTTTTCATCCCCTCTCTCCACATCTCCTGATTCGTCTTCCTTCTTCAAGGCCGGCCAAATGAGGTGCGAGGCAGGTTGCGTCTTTCATCCTTCATTAACCCATCCTTCTCTATCGCCTACATCCTCCCACCAAGGCTGGATCGGCGGGCGACAAGAGGTTATGTTTGTTTTTGTCTCCTCTGCTCGGCGCTGTGTAATCGGTAATTACCCGTGAGTCTGTTGTTGTTCGATGCTCAGAGCAAGGCGATCCGTGATGCTTTGTCCGCGCTGCTACCGTCAACAGTCGATGACCGCTCTCCTTCAACTTCTTTATCGCTGAAAAAAGACAATGTCAAAAGTGGTTTAATAAATTAGAAAAATGCAGGTGTCGTTCATATTTTGATCTAACAGCAGTAGTAAGCTAATTTTCTACAGCAGTGCTTGGTCAAGAACGTACTCAATTTCACAGATGTTATGAATTATAGATACAGAGTGCTCATGGAATTCATACAAGAAGCAAGCAGATAATTGGTGACTATGAATACTCTTATCAGTGATGTATAAAATTCGGAAAATATGGGCTTGTTCATCAACCATGACTCAAAATTTGTAAATAAGTTACGACGATTAATATGAAAAATGTAATAACATAATCACATACATGCATTCACTTGTTCTGCTCTCTTTTTCCACTCTTCCTCGAAAGCTCGAAGAGTAATCAATTCTGAGAGATTTCACTGTCGTTCCAAATACAATATTGATCTCAAAACTCTCACGTGGCAGATATGATGAAGTTCCATTCGGAAATAGGATCTAGGCTACCAAGTTCAACTTGACAATGTTTGAACTGGCGCTGACCTAGATAGGAATCCTGGATGGACCCATTTGGAGCGAATCATCTCAGCATAACGATAGTTTTGCAACTGTCATAAAATCTAGGTTGTTGGCTCTTGGCTGTAGAATTGAATCACATTCTTATTTCCGCAGTTTGGGAATACAAGGATGGTTCTGTGTTAGTTCGATCATGGAGAAATTTGATAGAGTATCAGATTTATGAATCCTCTGAGACTGATCATCACTTCTATTCCACCCAGTGATTTTTCTCATACTACACGAAATGTATGAGTACTTCTGACAGAAATTCAGAATAATTGATTACATGACCATGAATCTTATGATCTTACGCATTCGATGACCGTGTCATTTTTTGGCGGCAGAACGGAATAAACTACAGTATTTTCCTCTTGAACTGTCTTGTTTTCCTGGTCCTTAGGATTCCTAGCCACAGCTGATCATTTCAGGTTTTACCTCCAATTACTTGAATATTAAACCTTTCATATTTATACTCATCCCTCTAGACACTTTAACGATTTAAAGTGTTTAACATTCATAATCTTAAGAAAATATGCGATATATATATTGATTCCCGATTATATGTGAAGTTGAATGGTACTTCAGTTTTTGATCAAAGAGATCCAGAAAAAATCTAACAATCTTCATAAATACTAAAGATTTTTCATTTCCTCAATTTTATCATCACAAATTGAGACTGCAGCTACCCATTTACCCAGAATCTTGACTCAAAAGTGAGGTACCAAACATCTTTCAAAGCTGTCTAGTCAACGTGGCAAACTTTTAAAAATACATGAACTTTTCGCAAGAGCTTTGAATTTTATTGACAGCAGACTTCTCATTAACAACTTTCTTACAACTCTTACGCATTGTCAAGTCTTTCTTACAGAAATTCTACTACAATTCTCTAATTAGGAAGCAGCACTGTAGAAATGAGCCTATCCAACTTTGAATTTCATTTGTTTCGTTTTTCACTGTGTAGAATGCTACGACTAAAGCCGGCTCCAGACATGGTCATTCGGCAAGCAGCGAACGACTGTCGTCTGACATCAGAACAGGTTTCTTTCCGGCCTATGCCGGAAAGAGTACCCTTTCTAGCCGCTAACATGGAACTAGGAAAGGTGATCAAAAAACTTTTCATTATTTGTGTTCATTATTCAATAACTAGAGCATTATATAGTGATATCATCTTATTGTCATTTGAAATAATAAAAAAGTATAAACTCAACCTCCCACATAATTAAACATCATCTTTTTGGTTATTTAGACAAATCAGAATAAAAAATAAAAATACTTGGACAATTTCCTGATATTCAGATTACCTCAGATTTGCTGGAGCTATCACCTCCCACTAGCAGAAGTGGGAGTGCTCAGTGCTCAGTAAACAACTATTCTCATGTATATATATTATATATATTCTCTTCTCTTCTCTTCTCTTCTCTTCTCTTATCTTCTCTTCTCTTCTCTTCTCTTCTCTTCTCTTCTCTTCTCTTCTCTTCTCTTCTCTTCTCTTCTCTTCTCTTCTACTTATAAAAGGCTAAGCCCACACAGACTGAAATCACACCACTACTGAGCCTAAAAACTTGAAATTTTGCACGATTGTTTATGGTAGCCTGAAAACATCCACTAAGAAAGGATTTTCAGAAATTTGCCCCCCTGAGGGAGCTGGGGCCCCCCCAAAATTTTGTACTTTTTAACCGCTCATTGCACAGCAAAGTCATGAGGAACATTTTTGTTCAGCTACAGAAAAAAATTAGATCTATGCAGAAAAATCTCGATAAGGAGCACAGGGGGGTCCAGGAGAGGGAATTTTTCGAAAATGTTGATGTAAAATCACACTACAGCTAAAACTAATTGTCCTACAGACTTGAAACTTTGCACAAATATTCTTCAAACATACTAGACGCGCACTAAGAACGGATTTTGAGATATTTTGCCTCCAAGGGTTTCAAAGGATGAAAAAGGATCATATTAAGTAAGGTTATGAACATAGTAAGGTGAGTGCCATATGGAAATGAGATAATATTTATTTATTGACATGTGATATTCTAACTGGAAATAACAAAATAATATGATAGTAATTCAAAAAAGAACATCTGTTCTATTATTGCTTTCTCCCTGATTCCACTCAACCTCAATAATATTGTTCTGATAATTGATAAATATGTTTAATAATATTATTATATTGATATAATAAAAAGTATTGTTCTAATAATAATTATTATCATTAATATAATAATAGGATTGTTTTGGTAATCAATAAATATTTTTATTTTCACAAACTCTGTATAATTTATAATGGTGAATGTGAAACAGCTGCATCAAAGAAATTATCTCAAAACATTATGTTTAGGAAACCTTCGTTTTGAACTTCGTTTTCCTGATGCATGTATAAGCCTACACGTGGCATGTAGGTATTATTAGTTTTTCAGCTAGAACAGTTTTTTTGAGACTGCTAAATAAACGTCTAAGTTTTATCAATGCTGTATCGGCAATATGAAAACGCATGCAGTTAATATGTCTCTAAATAAAGGTGTTGATATCTACATGATAATATTCTCTACCATTTTTATTTAATTAAAATTTCAAAATTATTCAAGCCTTGATAGAATGATTGACTCACTGTACAGTCAGTCGAAAATTTTAATATTGAAATGAGGGGTATTTTGGCAAGCTGAACAAAAAAGTAAGTTCCTATGCACCGTTATGATATTATTTCTTCAAATGAAAAATGTGTTTTGTGGGTTGTCAAAACTCACCCTGAAAGAGAAATTTTATCCTATCTTTTAGTAAAATAACAATGATTTCTGCATTGAATAATATGTATCTTGCCAACAAGAATCGAACTCTTTGTGAATTTAGATATTACCTACACTTTAGATTTATAAAATTCTATTAATAAATTCATGGAAATTGAAGAACTTTTTCCAGTTAGTTGATGAAATTGATTATCAATAGAGAAAATGATTATAATTTTATCAATACAGAAGTAGTTGAATGAATTGTCGATGTACTGAGTTCTTGGTCAACAATAATTCAATATTTTTATTTATCCAATCATTATTTTTTCAGAAGTTATTTCATTTGAATTAGAAAATATTTATAAGCTCCTATCAATTTATCAATCGTAAGAATGAATTCTTCAAAACATGAATTTAATCAAATAAAAAATTGCCGATACTTCTGTATTCATGTTCGCATGTTTTCCACTTATGATGGATAGCAAAAATATTGTGGAGCGAACTGCACGGCGAATTGTAATCATATGTCTGTAAAATGGATTAATAAATAATTATTATTAGTCCCCCCTATTAAAATTTCTGTTCAGAAACCATCCCCAATATTCACACAACATAACTTATTCCCAAGTTTCATGCCGTTATGTCAAGGAGTTTTCAAGTCTACAGGGAACAAACAACATACACCAAACAGACATTCATTTTTTTTTATAAATAGATTTCCATTCGGCTCAAACAAAAGCCTCTCTGAATGAAGGTAGAATGATAAGGATTCAGTTCTGTTGTTTTAACATTTTTTCAAATTACTTTCAAAAAGTTCATGTAGTACCTACTATTGTGTTTGAGACACTTCTGGCGCTATCATAGTTTCACCACTATTCTGTTCCACAGTCCTATCTCTTGCAGTCGTTAACTATATCTATAACAATTATATAAAGTAAGGAGCTGGCTTATGCACGTACGGGATAGGAAAATTATGTTTGACGCATCATCACGTCTGAACTACTGGACTAATTAACTTGAAAATTTGCTTATAGATTCTTAATTAACCAAGGATGGTTATTGGCCTATTCTCAATTATTCAAAATTTCATTACGTCAAGTTTTCATTTTGTCAAGTTTTAAAATAGATCCTTGCGAAGCACGGGTTCTTGCTAGTATATATATATATATATATATAATATATATATATATATATATATATATATATATATAATATGTTCATTTTTGTGTGTGGCGAAAAATAGCGTTCGCACCACGGGCGAAAATGTGTTTTCGCCACACTACACAGAAAGCAGCTGTTTTCCAGTCCCTACGTAGATCTGAAAGACCTTGTTTGCAGACGACTCTCGTCTGACGTCAGAAAGGGTTTCTTTTCCGGTCTAGGCCAGAAAGTTGTCTCTTTCCAGCCGCTCATGGAAGTCTGTAGTTAATAAGTCATCCGCTAGATCGGGCGAGTGTCCACTTTCTTCATCAGCTGAAGTCGCCATGATTTCAGTTCGAGTTTCGAATCAAACTAATTCGCTTCGCAACCAGTTTTATTCAATTATTTATTGTTGATTGGTGCATTCCAAATTTTCAAAAATGCTTGAAGATGACAACACCCGTGAAATTTTAAAAGAATCTGAAATCCTGACTGCAAATCTTCTACCACTAAAATCAAGAGATAGGTACGATAACAAGTATTCTTTATTTTGTATTCTTTATTTATTTTGTGAGCAATACCTGTAGTGTGGCGAAAAATATCGTTCGCACCACGGGCAAAAATGTTTTTCCGGCTCTCAATCTTTTCTAGTCCTCGACCTACGGCCTCGGACTTGAAAACCGATTTCGAGCCGGAAAAATCTCATTTTCTGCTCTTGGTGCGAAATATACTATTCCACTCTCATCTTTTCTAGTCCTCGGCCTACGGCCTCGGACTTGAAAACGATTTCGGGCCGGAAAAATCTCATTTTCTGCTCTAGGTGCGAAATATACTATAACGAGCACACATCTACACACATGCGTGGTTTGCCGAGCACTTGCTCGTTTTGGGAATAGCAAATACTCGTCAACTGAATGTCATCTACTGTCAACATGAAACAGCTGTTATGTAGCTAAGGTGAACATGATATTTTCGAGCTCAAAATTTAAGAGGTTTCATTCTTTATTTTGTGAATTTAAAGTTTGTTTCATGTTTTTACGAAAGTTTTACTATCCATCTGTCCAAATTTAAAATTGTTTGTTTTATTCTAATCTATATTCTCAGATTGTGATTTGGTGTAGAAATTGAAATGGACATAACCTATGTATAATATTTGGACAGTTTAAAACTAAATTAGGAAATTGGAAAAGTTTTAGGCAATTGCCTGTTTTTTCTTTTTCGATCATTGTATTGTTTGTGCTAACCAAATGAATAGATAAATAAACATGTATCTCGATATTGGAGATGCTCTTCTTGCTTATCCTGCTTTTATAAATAAACCAAACTAACCCTATGTACCCGGGTCAATAACTGTATAGGACATGAAAAGCCCGACTAAATTTTACCCCGAGAGCGAACTCTGTATCAAATTCAAATTCTTTTATAAAATTTGGGCTTCCCAGCTTCAACTTTTTGTCCTCTTTCAAGTAAAAAAAAAATGAGTCGATATCTCCAAAAATAGCTTAGATACAGAGTTCGCTCGCGCGGTAAAATTTTGCCAAAAGCCCTAGAATTTTAACTTGAATTGATTAAAAAAATATTTGTAGAATTTTTTCAAAACATTCAAATAATTCAGTAACCTGGACGGGACTGATTATTTATCTAGTTTTCATCAAGATTTGAATTATTGATTAACTAGCAGGAAACCCGTGCTCAGCAATGGCCAATTTTAAAAGTTGACTAAAAACTTGAGCGAGTAGAATCTTGAAGAGCTTGAAGTTGGCCTAAAACCATCTTCGGTTTATTATATGCAAAATTTCAAGTTAATTTCAGTCCAGTAGTTTAGGCGTGATGATGCATGAAACATAATTTTTCTATCCCGTACGTGTATAGCCAGTGTAAGCCAGTTTTTCCTTTATTATAACATAGATAAGTTCTCCAACTTGATACTAACATACGTGGGCATACAAGGAAAGTCCATAAAAGTAAATTTTTCAGAAAATCAATTTCTAATTTCTAACATCAATCATAATTTTCTTATAGTGATTTTTCACAAAATAATATCATACTGCAAGAAATGAAATATTCTCCATTTGTTTGATAATTGATTATTTGATTTGATATAATTTAATATTCATAGTTTATAGAATTAATTTGAAAATAATTGAAAATCAAAGTTTGGAAAAATTGCACTTGGTGCATTTTCCTTGTACGCCCATGATAATAATAGAGTGACAGAACTCAAATCTTGTTTAGAAACCTTCCTCAACTTAATGCCAACCTTACAAAATTGGACTGGGTATTAATTTGGTTACCAATTTTCACCATCTCTTTTGGAGAGGTAGTATCTCTAGATTATAGTTCTATATTAACATATGGTATGTACATTTCACATGAACATTCGTCGACTTTGATGTGTTCAAAAGTCCCACACCGACCGGGAAAACAACGAGCACGAATGTTCACTGCTTGCCGAATACCAAACATCCATCCACACTACTCGTGATTCGGCGAGTATGCTAGGTGTTCGCCGAATGCCGCATGTCTGGAGCCGGCTGAAACAACGAGCACGAATTTTCGCTGCTTGCTGAATAGACAAACATCCATCCACACTACTAGCGATTCGGCGAGTCGCTGCTCGGTGTTTGCCGAATGATGCATGTCTGGAGCCGGCTTAATGCTACGAACTGTTACATCTCAATCTCATCTGTGAGTTATGACAATGAATGATTATTTTCGACACCTCAAGTAGAGATATTTTCAAATGTTTTATTTTGTTCTTAGCATACATTTTTCTATAAATACCACCCTTTATGAGCTATCCTGTGTTCTCCAGTTCCTCTCCATATCTTTCTCGCCATCCACTGCTAAGAGATACACGTTACAATGGAGATTGTACAAAGCTTGATTGGAGTATGCATTCGATAACGTTACTGAACCCAAACCAATAGGCTGCAGCCAGCACGCTTGGCACATACGATTAGTGCTTTCCATTCGCTTGGCTACTGGCAAAGGCGAATAATTGAATTTCGACTCGAGTTGCGATTGCGATTGCATGGCAAGTGTGTTGCCTCTGAATCTCTGCACCGAATTATGTGTTATAGTGATGGGGTTGCTTGATAGGGGTGGAAGTTCGGCGGATTCCCAACGTTTTAGTTAATTAATAATGCGCACCTGTGATTAATTAACGCGATCTAGCGGAATATCTACAAAAGCGCAATAGAGACCTCTGCGAGCTGCAAGTTTTCTGGAAATGGAACGATCGATGAATTTACCAATCTGTTGCTTGACTACTACTTTAGGGTATACTCATTATTTAACTCTACTAGCACTGTTATTTATTTCAGATCAACTGCGGCTGTTCATATTCAGCCCATCAACATTTGTTAAATTAGTAGCTTTGGGAAATTATTCTCATAATGATTCATTGACCTACAATAACACTCATTCCACAATCTACTAATATGAGAAAGTGTTTCGAAAATGTCTCCTTAATATGTATTGTTTACTATGACGTATGAGAGGCTACTGCAACATATTTTTATTCCATTCAATAACTCAAGTCTTCAGAATATCAACTGTAAGGATGGCCATATTTGATGCAATGTTTACATGAAATTGAATTAATTTTCAATTTACATTATGTTAAATCAAGTTTAATAATAAACTACTTGTAAACAACAGAAAGTATGCAATGAACCCCAGAGTCGGCGGATCATATCAGCAACATCATGAAAGAAATCAGGTTGAGAGAGTCAAGAAAATATTAATAATCACTTTTGAACAATTAAATACGACATAGCAGTCAGGTATTTATATAAATAAAAGCTATTAGCCTCTACTTACATCAGTGTAGCGCTTTCGGACACTAGGCCCTTCAAAGGCAGAAATCGATATAGCATTCCAAACAAAGAACAAGATCAAAAATCTACTAACCACAAGAGAACAGAAATAAAACTTATACGAAAACCCAGGGGTATACAAACTCAACTGTTCAAATTGCCAAAAGTACTACCTGGGGCAGAGCGGTCGTTCATTTGGAAAAAGATTCAAAGAACACATCAACAACCCCAAACAGCATTTGCTACCCATTTAATAGGAAACAATCACACCTTCACAGACATAGCCACAAATTAAAAATTTTACACATCAGAAACAAAGGGCCTGAACTAAACACCTTGGAACAATTTGAAATATATAAACATACTAAAATAGACCCCACAACACCTTTAATGAGCAAACAAACTTCAAATCACACAGCCTCTTCAACCTCCTACTCCAATAATCCACAAATTCAAACATTCCCACCACCCCCGCCGCAAACCGTTCAAAAAATCCCGCCACTCCCACAATCCACACTGCTTACTAACCATATTATGTATTCAACAACGGAAGTGACAGCCAGTGTTGATGAAGGGCCTAGTGTCCGAAAGCGCTACACTAATGTAAATAGAAGCTAATAGCTTTTATTTATATAAATACCTGACTGCTATGTCATAATTAATTGTTCAAAAGTGTTTAACAAGCAGTTCGTAATGGAATCAAACATTGAAGAAAACAATAATATATTCCTCAAAACAAATACGAAAATCAAGAAGAAACCATTATTGTCGCAAAGTACAGAATTACAAATGATTGCTATAGAATTAAATTTAGAGTTCATGAACTTTGGAAGTAGCGCTACCTTATTAATATTTCACTCGATGTTTTGAAAGATTTCCAAGTTATCAATTTGTGAAGAGAATATGTAGTTGAAGAAAATATAGAAATTTGATGATGCACCTTACCGAAATTTAGAAGAAATATATATATATATATATATATATATATATATATATATCTATATATATATATATATATATATATATGTACTTTACTGTGCTGTGTCTTCAAGATGTTTAGTCCAGTTTACTTAAATTCCATAGTCCAGTCAGTAGTTAGATTCTTTGTACAAGCAGCTTGTGTTTCAAGATATCTTCAATTGAATCATATTTAAAATAAATCAAAAAACCCAACTGGGTTTTAAAAAAAGACTCAATCAAAACAAGGAAAGAAGGCCAAAGCCTTGTAAAGCCGTATTTGACCTACATATGATATATGTCTTGCTGGCAGCCTGTCAGTAGAGCATGAGATGTGTGAATATTTTTGGTGATTTGACACCAGCCTGCTGAAATACCAATAATATACAATTCTTACCAGGTCTTCAAGGAATTTACACCAAATTCTGCTATCCGTAACTGCAAACTGCTGCTGCTCTATCAATCGGTAATTTTTACGGCTGGATTGACTGGTCTCGCAATTATAGATGTTGAAGAGGCTGTAATACTGCTTCGACTTAATACTAAGACTCTGTATTTCAATCAATTTGTCTCCATTGAATAGGTTGATCCAATTAAATAAATCTTGAGAACGTATTATTTCTGAAGATTTAGGGATCGATACTGTATACCGCTGATTTATCCAACTTATTCGATGAAGAATACAGTCGGTTGATAATTGATTTTATTAATTTGTCAATAATGATAATAAAAATTACTAGTACAAGATTGGTCATGCAAGAAGACAGGATTAAAAATGAAAGGAACACCATTCAATCAATAAATATATAATTCCAATAAAATCAACGAGCAAAGAATAATATATGCAATGATAAATGTAAAAAAACAATATGAGAAATATACAAGAAAAATATCACACTTTGCTCAATTAAAATTCTTATTCTGCTCAATAGCATCAATTATCAATTTTCAAGATTTTTTGTATCAGCATACATATCACGGATTCCAATAGCTCAATTATTCGACTCGCTTCTGCTTATCGAATTAGACCTTCTATAATTCGAAATTTCAATTATATTAAACAACTCAATAATATTTGATACCTTAAATATAAAATCTCTGGGCATAGGTTTGGCCGTTAGTGGAAATTAGATAAATAATTTATCTTGTGAACTTGAGCTTCTATAAATCTTTACTATGCTAATAATAATACTGATATTTATATACATTAATTGAACATGTTCAATAATTTCAAATAGTGATTTATAATTTAACATTTAATTCTCATATGAATATATTTTAAACATGACTTTTCCCTTATAATATTACTTGCGCAATTAAGTCTAAATCAAGCTTGATTTTTAAATTATACCCTCGATGAGCTAGCTTTTACAAAATTTATATCAATTCGTAGCACTGAGGATCCTCATAAATAATTATCAACTCACGGGTAGATTCTTCACAAATTTTTGATGATGGCCAGGATTCGTCTCGTGTGTCCTAAGCCTTTTCTGGTGGGCTGCTGTCGTCTTCTCCAATGGGGGCATTTAATTTAATAACTCATGTCATACAGTGACATCACTGAGTTAAATGAACATAATTTTTAAAATAAATAGATCAAACTTAAACTCTTACAAAAATCAATTAATGTACAATAAGGGATTCAGTCTAATGCTCTCATAGTTGGTGGGTGTTCCTGGTGACCTCTGGCAAGCAAGTGGTTGATCTTTTCCTATTCTCTCTCGACGATACTTCCGACTTTTTTATTTGCATAAAATTTAAATATCTCCTCTCATTGGCAGATTTTAAATACTCCGCGATGACGTAATCTAGTACTGTCAAATAGTCCATAAAATAACAGCATATTACTATCCTTTGATTGAATATTTTAGTCTTAAACTCTTATTTTATCTTGATTACATGATTTCGTATATTCTATAACAATTACAAATTTTTATAAAGACCACGTTTAGATTTCGAATTAAATCATTTTTAGCGCCGGTCAAATACTGCATTATGATTGGTACATCCCTAGACTAAACATGTATTATTGCGCTTAATAAAACTAAATCCCATTTCCTTTATCTTTTTGTTTTGTTTTTAATAATTTTTGTTCATGCTATATGGTACAATAAATATTTTTGTGTTTTCTTAATAGTTTTTTGTAACATTTATTTGACATGCTTAGTTGATAAACCCTCTTGTCCTAGTCTTAATGAATGCTATCTAGATGCAATTATTTTGCTAGCGAGTGTCTGATTAAATTGTAGATGTTCAGCTTGGTCGTTATTAATATTGCCGACAAGCGCTGTTTATATAGAACATAACCTCAAATTCACACAATATATTATTATTTTATTAAATAATTGTGAAATAGATTATTGTTTCAAGTTGTTAGCCATAATCTCGGCTTTCCTAGTCGTTATCGCCTTATTTATATTTTCCCTTGATAACATCATTGGTGACATATACTTTTGCTATTCTATCTGAGACCTAGTAATTTATTTCTGTTTATGAAATTTCTATTGGTATCAAAATGTACCGTCAGAACCTATTTTGGCAATATAAACTCTTATTGGCAGATGAAATATAAATAAGTGAAAAGCAGTATCATTTTCAAGTCAGACCAAAGCCAAAAATTGAAGAGAAGTGAGTGACAAAAGCACACAGAGGAGAATACAGCATAGCTTCACAGCTGTTCAACAGCAGTTTTGCCCACTCGCAAAACAAAATACAAAAATATAAATCTTTTATGAATTATAACCCACAAAATTCGATTATAATTATTATTCAAATTACTGAATTAAGATTATAGTCAACTATTATAGAATTTAATTTTGGTACAATTATCCTTAGTAAGGTGACATTGAATAAGGATAAATACCATTCTATTATCGTGAAATAAATAAATGATAGAACATCAAAATGTTTGATTGTAGAATGAAGTCTTTGTCTGTTTCTCAAAAAAGGAGTACACAATAATATAACTTTATTGTAAAGAAACGATTATTTCATTCAATTTTTTTCTCCCATATTTCCATTTTGAAACTTTGCTCTATTCCATAAATCCAGTTTATTGTTCTCATTCACTCCCATTGTGAGAATATAAGCATGGCACAATGAATTATCCATCCTCAACATTGAGGAATAGCCTCTGCCATTATGCCTTAATAATCACTATTAAGGGAACCATGCCTGACTTTCAAAGAGTACGTCATCATGGTCTCTCACAGTAACTGAAGTACGTATTCAAGAATTCTGCTGAATCATATGTTCACGAAAAGCCAATAACCAAAAATTCATAATAATGTTTTATTCCTATATCACATTGTATCATGTGGAGGAATAAGAATCAGCTTAGTTTTGCGATTCAAAACTGAAATATCATCCCTTACAATACTCATCCTCAAGCAATCTCAACGTGATGCAGTGATTCAAGTTGAGACTATTTGTGCTGAAGATGAAGATGCAATAAGAGGATATCCAATGGGAATCGAGGTATATGGTGGATATGTGGAGAAGATACTTATTATCTTCGTGTCCATTCATCCGAATCTGTTAGGGGAAATTTGAAGGGAGAGGTAGCGGAACATGAGAATAGACTGAGAGAGAGCGAAGTAATATGTATGAGAAAGAGTGAGTACGAAAGGTGGGTGAAGAAATGGGTGGGTGTAAGATAGTGGGAGTAAGGAGTTCTGAGAAGACAGGAGAGAGAAAGGGAAGTTTCAAGCAACGCGAGGCAAACTTTGAAGTCAAGATCGAAGCTGCAAATCCCCCATTCCGTGTTACCGAATTCTGCGTGCAACCGTTCATTGCGTTCCGGGGATCAGATGTAATTGAATAGCGATCAAACTCTGTAAGTCGGCTTCTTTCTCTTATCGGACAAAGCCAAAGGGGATGAGGGAGGGAGTTAGTAATTTAAGATACTGCAGACAGACGAAGCAAAGGGAATATTACCAACATGCTAAAGCTAGTTTTTCGCCTAACTCTGGACATTGCTGATCTCGCAGATGTAATGATGGATACTCTGCATCAACTTGACTCTAAAAGTAATATTGTTGATAACAGAATATCATTGATTTTATGATTCTATCATTCCAGCAGGATTCGTCGTAAACTATAATGACAGTAATAATTTTCAAATGAAGGAGAGGACGTTTGTAAGTTACTTGATGTGAATCAACTAATCGATTTTCAGATGTTGAATGGAGGATTTATATAATTGAATCATCATCAATGTTATTCTTCTCTCATCCTGCCGCTCTGTACAAGCGTCGATAAGCAAGAAATTATATTATGAATGCATCTTTTAAACCGATATTATCAGTCATCATAATGATTATTTAGTATCTCTGTGGTACAAAGTTTACTATACAGAGAGCGACAGAAAAAACTCCCTTATTATCCACCATCCACCATCTTAATTTATGTTTTGTAAATTCATCTATAGTTTTGCTGTATTGTAAGCTATTGTATATAAGTGTATAAGCCAGTACATATTGTAATCTACATGAATAAAGTACTCAATCAATCCACATTGGCAAATTCCCAATGTAGCACTGTAGGCCTACAGTCGTATCTACAAATAGATGAATCAAAGTCTATTACTTGATTCGTCTGAAAAATCAAACATAGTCCCAGATGTTCTATGAATGAAATGGAATTACTATTATTTATAATACTTCTTGCTTACTCACAATACTGCAGCAAAACGTTATGTTAAATGCTACAACGTAGCTTCCATTTTAATTTCAAACAGATTCAAATTCGACAGTCAGAGTGACGTTGAACTTACAACTTTTGATTAAATTCCAAATTGTCAGTAATGTCGAGAATGAAGGAGGGTGATGTATGGGGTATATGAGCAGAATAAACTCGATTCGGATGAGACCGGCGAATTTGTACATTCTCAGTTATTCCATTACATAACTTGTTAGGTAATGAAATCATCCACGCTTTGTTCGTAGTAAGCTCATGAATATTGATACGTTTTGAATAAGACGGTTAAATAAATAGACGAATGAGCCTTGAAGCGTTGAGAAGAAGTTGTTGATGATGAGAAGCACAGCTTGCAAAATTGGCGAAGAGAGACTGAAAATCTGGCGGCCTGATACATGTGCATAAGCGTGAAGTTGGCGGGATCGGGCCGCACCGCCTCTCACAATTCAAGGGCCGTCTTAAATAATCTACATCGTCTTACTTATTCTATCAATTAAGAAGCGCACTGCTCGCTTTGCTGCTGCCAGTCAGTTAATGCCTCTTTTCATCGTCTTTTGCTGCTTTATGCAGTTCATCCTCGGGCTAGAGGCTAATGACGTTTGCATGGGCGTCAATGGTTCAAGTGCCAAGATTTTCTTTGAGCACAAAGTGTTTGAACATGGGAAACATCTTCTGGATTTGAACACATCCCACGACCTGATAAGTGTAGAATATTATGCTTTTATCCACGATCACTCTTAGAATGATTTTTTCAATTGATTCACTAAGGGTTCAAAGATTATGCACTACAATATGTTCTATTATTATCACATCCTGTAATTCATATTATAGATTTTATTACACGTATCTTGAACTCCAAGTTCAGTATGAAGTTGATGGAATAGTGGTCAATATACTACAAAATGTCATGAGGGAGTCAAGAGTTGCATATTTTCAATTGGAGAGCATCTAATAGAATTAATAATTATTAAAATAAATCACTCATTGTATCCTACAGTAAATGACAACCTTTCTACTCCATACTTACGATCATTGAAATGAGAAAATAGATTCTCATAAAGAACTAGTCACTCATTGAAATTATTGATTTTTACTGAAATACCCTTCATTTAAGTCATCTATAGGATGAATTATTAATATAGGAAAGAACTGGCTTAACACGTACAGGATAGGAAAATTATGTTTGTTGCATCATCACGACTGAACTACTGGACTGATTACCTTGAAGTTTTGCATAATAGATTCTTAATCAATCGAGGATGGATATAGGCCTATTTCAAATTCTTCAAGTTTTCATGACGTCAAGTTTTCAGTTTTTCAAGTTTTAAAATGAACCCTTGCGAAGCACGGGTTACCTGCTAGTACCAAATAATACATATGATATTCTGAAAAACCCTCCAGCTATGAGCTATTTGAGGTACCGTATCAAGTAAATGGCTTGAGATTAAGTACAATTTTATCATACAACCACATAAATGAACATCCTGTGAATTCTAGGGTATAGTAGATTTTCGTGCATAACATCTCGTTATATCCTATAGGATAAGATATAATACACATACATATTTGTCTATATACCGTATACCATACGTGAAGAACTTGGTTACACGTTACCTGAGTTCTTACTCTGATTTCGTGGTTCTGGAAGCTTATTGTTAGTTAATCACAGCCTACTTCAGGTTTTAATGCTTCAAGCTCCCAGAAAGCAGCATACCTTTCGACGTCTCATCTTATTTCTTATGCAAGTTTGGGGACATTATTCATCGAGTGGCTCAAGAGTAAGGTACAGATAGGTTCTGTTAACTGTGAACAGAAAGAGAACGCTTTCTTTGTCAAGCACTGCTCGTTGGCTTCCATTTTCCAGCGTTACAAACTCGTTACCTTGAAAGGAGCTGTACTCCAACCTATTTTTCATGCCGCAAAGGAGCGACTCAGGACTTTTTCCGAAGCCTTCTTTGTTGTTTCATAACTCATTACTGTACACTTCGCGTCTTAGCTCAGGTCACAGTCAATGTCTTGGGATATGTCTTTGTTAAGGAGCAGCCAACCATCTGATGCAGTCTCGACTCAGACGAATGTTTACTCTTCATTCAAGAATGTTATTGCACTTTGTGAATATTTTGTACTGATTTTCCTAAAAGCATGAGAAGAGAATCACACAGCCGGAAACCCCACCTTCCAGGGGTCTGTCAGGAAAAATATGAAAAAATAATTATTCTCAGAATCGGAAAATATCATGAAAATACTTACTTAGATTCACTTTTTATGAAAATACGATTCCGAGTTCCGACTACAATACAAATGCTAGAATAGCAATGTACTGTAATACAACTATAGTATACACTCAATTGAATGGACACAGCTATATAATTATTAACAAAACATTATTGTGAAGAAAAAACTCAACCTATTCTCTGGACTATCTTAATGAATCAAAGTTTCAAAGGGAAGGAACAGTTTTGGGCTGAGCCTGTTCATCCTCCACCAAATAATTTGAAAAAATAATTTTGTATCATAGAATCAATACAAGAATAAAAAATAAAACAACAACAATGAGCAATGAATGCAAAAAAGTTTAAGATGTTTGCTATATTTATTTTTTCAAATCTACTTTACCAATAGAAATATTTTAATAATTACTAATTTTGTGTAATTGAGCTATCTAGGTGAAAATCAGAGAAGCGATTGGCTTCGTGGTCGCCCAGACAAGCTATAGAAGTGATAAGTTATGATCCATGCGTCTGCTAATCCTAATCTAAGAGTTACCCTTTTTAGAGCCTACTAATCCAAATATACCATTTAAGAGTTTGAAAATCACTGCCCGGTTGTTTGGGAACCATCTTAAGCTGCGAGTATACTCATTTCTCTGTTCTCATCATCATCGAATTCATTACCAACGCACAAGCCTGGAGCTGATTAGAGTATCGCATCCTTCAGCAAAGAATTAATAAAGCCTAGTGAATGATCTCAAGCTCATGGAATCATTATACTCAGCAAAAAAACAATATGTGTAGGATGTTCAGTGTACACTGAGGATTTTTCATTTCTACTCCTCTTACACATCTACAATAATTCAAGAATCATCACGCAATCATTCAATGACACAATAACCAATCACTGAGAAAACAGTTGTTTATATTTTCCACGGTCTGATCATTGAAACGGCCTGAACATTATTTTCTATGTGTTGCAACAATTGAGCCCACTCGTGCCCACTGTTAGTATGAGCACAACTCAAATCGACCACGACCACTCCTTGCGCCCACGCAGTGCTTTCAATGGCTACTGTTCATTAAACATGTTACTATTCATACATTGCAATAGGACAGCGCCTACTCCAACGACAATTGGACATTCGTTAACACAAACATCGCATCGCACTCCAGAGTACATTCAACTTGAGAACATGAATAAATCGTTGACTGAGAAAACAAAAGACCATAAAAACAGTTTGGAGTGCTCTGTTGTGGACTGTATAAGCAGGTTTTTAGTTTTTAAAATTATCATCATCATCATCGGAGGAGAAAGAAAATGACATATACTCTTTTAAAAGTTTGAAAATCACTGCCCGGTTGTTTGGAAACCATCTTAAGCTGCGGGTATACTCATTTCTCATCATCATCGAATTCATTACCAACGCACAATACAAATGCTAGAATAGCAATGTACTGTAATACAACTATGGTATACACTCAATTGAATGGACACAGCTACATAATTAATTAACAAAACATTATTGTGGAGAAAACTTAACCTATTCTCTGGACTATCTTAATGAATCAAAGTTTCAAAGGGAAGGAACAGTTTTGGGCTGAGCCTGTTCATCCTCCACCAACTAATTTGAAAAAATAATTTTGTATCATAGAATCAATACAAGAATAAAAAATAAAACAACAACAATAAGCAATGAATGCAAAAAAGTTTAAGATGTTTGTTATATTTATTCTTCCAAATCTACTTTACTAATAGAAATATTTTAATAATTACTAATTTTGTGTAATTGAGCTATCTAGGTAAAAATCAGAGAAGCGATAGGCTTCGTGGTCGCCCAGACAAGCTATAGAAATGATAAGTTATGATCCATGCGTCTGCTACTCCTGTTCTAAGAGTTACCCTTTTTAGAGCCTACTAATCCAAATATACCATTTAAGAGTTTGAAAATCACTGCCCGGTTGTTTGGAAACCATCTTAAGCTGCGGGTATACTCATTTCTCATCATCATCGAATTCATTACGGTACCAACGCACAAGCCTGGAGCTGATTAGAGTATCGCATCCTTCAGCAAAGAATTAATAAAGCCTAGTGAATGAGCTCAAGCTCATGGAATCATTATACTTAGCAAAAAAACAATATGTGTAGGATGTTCAGTGTTCACTGAGGATTTTTTATTTCTACTCCTCTTCCACATCTACAATAATTCAAGAATCATCACGCAATCATTCAATGACACAATAACCAATCACTGAGAAAACAGTTGTTTATATTTTGCACGGTCTGATCATTGAAACGGCCTGAACATTATTTTCTATGTGTTGCAACAATTGAGCCCACTCGTGCCCACTGTTAGTATGAGTACAACTCAAATCGACCACGACCACTCCTTGCGCCCACGCAATGCTTTCAATGGCTACTGTCCATTAAACATGTTACTATTCATACATTGCAATAGGACAGCACCTACTCCAACGACAATGGGACATTCGTTAACACAAACATCGCATCGCACTCCAGAGTACATTCAACTTGAGAACATGAATAAATCGTTGACTGAGAAAACAAAAGACCATAAAAACAGTTTGGAGTGCTCTGTTGTGGACTGTATAAGCAGGTTTTTAGTTTTTGAAAATCATCATCATCATCAGTATCCCCATCAATGCTTGGGCGATCGAAGGAGAAAAGAAAATGACATATACTCTTTTAAAAGGATTGTAAAATCTTCTAACATCACTTTTAGACTGATCAACTTCACTCTGTATTGAAGGAATCGTCAACAGGTCAATAACTTGGCATGGTGATTAACTTGGGAAGTGGAGATATGAATATTGCACAAAAACTGATAAGCTTGAACATGCTTTGAATAAGATATATTCCGTCGCATAAAAACGATTAAACTTCTTTGATTTACTGGTTGAAGAATTCAATGTGAGAATAAGGCATCAGGATTATTCTCGCACACGATGACTGCCTCTAGATCTCCAATAACGCATGTCAAAATATTTTTCGATGAAAGAGAAATTTTCTCAAACTTTACGATATATTAGACATTTACAATATAACTATACAGTATTGAAATACACCCCTGAAAAATATGTTATCATATTAATTTATAGGTAGGTATTAGTTTCATATTTATTCGTATACGTTTTTAACTCACATTGGTAGAGTTAGAAGTAATGGAAGGTTACTGAACATTGATTATGCGACTCTAACATCAAACATAGCCATGAAAGTGTTCAAACTCGTTACACAGAATTTAATTGACGGTTGCGGCCTCATTGTCTTGACCAAGTTGAGCAATCTTTGAGTAGGATCCATCTAGCATGTTATCTCTATATTTTTGGAGGTAGTGTGCACCACTCTCACTTAATTAGAGCACAGTGATTTGTGGTTAGAAAAAGACGTTCCATAACTCACAAAATCCTCAGTAAACGCACTTGATATTCCCATCACGGACGTCAATCAGATCCATTGTTTTCTAAACACAATTCATTTGTTCATCTATTTCCAGTGTGTAGACGTGTAATTACTTGAAATGTGATTCAAGGCCAGATAATGTTTCTCAAGATGAAAGTGATGGTTCCTCTTCTTTTATTTATTACTGCTGATTGCAGGCTGTCATTTCGACGTTATCGGGATCCAACATTTTCTCTCATGGGTTTCACGGACGGAAACACTCCTACAAAACAGGAAGCATATCTTCATTTCCAGTTTGGATTCGGTATTCGGCTTGCTATTATATTGTGAAGAATGATAATATTTGTATGAAGCCTGATCAGTTGAACATTTTCGCTTGAAATGTAAGATTTCACTTCTTACAATGGAACAAACATTTCTAATAAACATATATGTATAGTTTCATATTCAGTTTTTGGATGGATTTCTTATTGAATGATGGTAAAGATAGGGATTAAAATGAGTTTGGAAAATTGTTGTCAACAATATTGCCAACACTTCTAACGTAAGTACGAGCTTTCATAACTTTTGCACATTTTCATAGGCTATTTTTTGTCATTGTCAAATAAATTGTCCATGTTTGTAATGATTAGGCTACTCCTCTGGATACGAACAATTTATCCAAAACTCATCAAATTCAACTGACAGTAGTTGTAGTGGCATCAAAATTTAGAATCTAATAACTATGCTGCAGTAGCCTGTCCTCCAATGGGAATCTGATAATAATTATTATATAACAGTATAGTAGTGGATCGTTGCCTGGAAATGGCGAGCAATTCTATTGTCGCAGGAAATTTGTAGCTAGCAATTTTGTCGAAACTGGAAACACCTTGAAAGAGTCGGACGAGAGAGAGAGAATGTATGAGCAAGTGAGGGTGAGAATAAGAGAGATTGAGTGTGAGAAAGAGAGTGAGTGAGTGAGGAAGTGTGATGAGAGAGATTATTGTCGCTGTCGCGATCCGCGTCCATACGGCACAGCGACCATTTCCACGTTTCCGTGGGTGCTTATTAGAGGTGCTGCAGTCGTCTGTTATTACGGATAGTTTCGTCTCTCTTTTGTTTGTTGTTCAGCCCGCACCAAACGTAAACATAAATTGTAGACTCGCATGACGCGAGTCAGTGTCTGTTTGAACTTTATTGTGTGGTGCTGGTGTGAATAACAATGTTACTTGTATATTATTCTCCACGCCAAACTCCATATCGTATTCAGTTGGCATCACAACAGCATCTATTAATTTGTGTAATAGTCAACTATCATTTCCATCATGAAATCATTAAGTCAAACTAGATTTGATGACCGTTGTTCGAACACGAACTTTCTGAACTCCATAATATCATGTCTTCAACCATTAGGTCAAATAGATCTTACAAAAAATGCCAAAATATTGCTTAGATTGTATGATTAATAATTCTTTGCATTCGAGCCATATCGATAACATAGACTATATAACAATTCAACATAGATCCGAACATTTATAGAAATATATATAAATATTTTTGAATTGGCCTACAATTGCCGCCTATTAACTGCCGTTTTAACTATTGGTGCATGCAAATTTTATTCGGTATTCATGCGCCTGGTACCTCTTATTTCCTGAATACATTAAATTATTTTTATTTGGTTTTTTTATTTATGCTCTTACATGCTAGCTAATATTCTATACATTAATATTATTCCATGCTACCTAATAATTAGCCACGTGATCAGGTGTTTTTTCACATTGCACACCATCTGATTGCAATAAAGCTCTGCCAGGGGTTTTGGTCAGATTCTACGTTTCTCGGTTTGATCGATCTCTAGGTCACCGATCCGTGAATACATGTACATAACCTCAATCTTCAAATATTTTATATAATAATCTATTTGTGAGCAACAGAATTCCTTCAAATCCTTTTTAGGTTTTTTGTACCATTTAGCCAGAACAAGCTGATGCTATCTAATCTCAGTTATTATCTATTTGGCGATATTAGCCAGTTACTTTATTTTCAGACCTATACTGTTATCTGTTAGGGCTTTTTATCTACCAGATTTTTAATACTTTACAATGTCAAAATATTTTTCGATGAAAGAGAAATTTTCTCAAACTTTACGATATATTAGACATTTACAATATAACTATACAGTATTGAAATACACCCCTGAAAATATGTTATCATATTAATTTATAGGTAGGTATTAGTTTCATATTATTCGTATACGTTTTTAACTCACATTGGTAGAGTTAGAAGTAATGGAAGGTTACTGAACATTGATTATGCGACTCTAACATCAACCATAGCCATGAAAGTGTTCAAACTCGTTACACAGAATTTATTGACGGTTGCGGCCTCATTGTCTTGACCAAGTTGAGCAGTCTTTGAGTAGGATCCATCTAGCATGTTATCTCTATATTTTTGTAGGTAGTGTGCACCACTCTCACTTAACACGTTAACTGCCAACACCCTTTTCCTGAATCCTCCAAATCTAAATTTCTCCAAATCGATTCAAAATCATTGAAATGAACTAGT
>NC_052508.1:21395468-21420504 GCF_014356525.2 Nilaparvata lugens
AATAGCAATCTCGTGCACCTGGAGTCCCAAATTTCAATTTTCCTTCCAGATTTTTCAGAATTGATGTTCAAATCTATGCTACCGTACATGAAGTTCCATAGGCTACATTGTTGCAGCTCAGAAGTGTGTTTTTATGAGGAGGTTATAATGCTGTTACAAGACTAATATTTTCGAACGGCCGTCTAGCATAACGGTAAAACGCTAGCTTATGGAGCAATGGATCCTCGGTTCGAATCCCGATTCTTCCCAAATTTGTTGATCTTAATTTTTTCCCTCGAAACGTATTATTATCAATTATTTTTTGAAGGAATTTGCTTTCATCACAATTGAACTTGGATTTTATCAAATAATTATTTTTAATGTAAAATTTTGCCACCAGTACAAATGAAATGGACATAGTCTTCATCCTGTAGGCCTATCATTGAATTTCATAAGAAAAACATGAATAGATCACAATAAAATAAGTAATAATTCATATTCTTCAGTTATAATGTACTATTAGACACGAATTCGCAGTGAAACAAGTATTTTAGGTATTTTGTTTGGAATTGGGAAAACAAAATGCTGCCTGATTGAAATTGAGGAGGATCTAATCGATACTAAAATTTATTGATGTATTGGAAAAATCGATATGATTCTGTGAGGTTTTCAAGTATTATGTCTTCTTCAGTTTTCTATATACTATAATAAAGGAAAGAACTGACTTATACACGTAAGGACTAGGGAATTATGTTTGACGCATCATCACGTCTGAAATATACTCAACTGATTAATTTGAAATTTTGCATATAGATTCTTAACTAACCGAGGATGGTTATTTATGCCTATTTTCAGTTCTTCAAGATTTCATTACGTCAAGTTTTCAATTTGTCATGCTTCCGGTTGTTGTATAGAAGCAGCTGAACATTTCTTTTAAAGGGAACATTAGATGATAGGTATGATTGGGGATCCTATTCGAAATAACTGATTCTCTGTCGCATCAAAACCGCACCGATTTCTCAAACCGTTCAAGAGTTATACTCATCCAAAGATACTGATAAATCATGCATTTTCCATCATCTTTACTATAATAATGGGAAGAGCTGGCTCAAACACGTACGTGATGTAGGAAAATTATGTTTTACACATCATCACGTCTGAACTACTGGACTGATTGATTTGAAATTTTGTATAAAGATTCTTCATTAACCGAGGATGGTTATAGGCCTATTTTCAAATTTCGAATTTTTTATTACGTCAAGTTCTCATTTTGTTAAGTTTTAAAATAGACCCTTGCGAAGCACGGGTTATTACTTGTGAATAATATTATTGTATCCTGTGTTCTAATGATATGCAGTTGAAGGGATTGATTGAATCAGATGAAGTTTAATATAATAGCAATATAGCAAGATAAATATCATTGAAATAATGACAATTGTACTCTATATTCTATATTCCACAGTTATTTGATTTTCTTGAGGTTTCCGACATCATCCGATTATGGTGATGTTCAGATATTTACACCCAGGTACCTCGACCGTAATTATTGTTGGAGCATTCAATCTTAGTGTATAAGTAACTACAGGATTGACTTCATAGAATAAGTTGAGCATTTGTAGTGTCAAGAATTTTCTTAATCCTCATCATAGATTCTTTCAAGCGAGAGAAGAATAAATTATCAAGAATAGAGAAAGGGGATAGGCGATGCAATGCATACATAAAGGTGAATGAATATACGGAGAACGACTAGTCTCTCACATTGTTAGACAGACGGTAGTGTAGTTTCGTTTATTGGCCGCTAGGGTCGCATGTTGCAAAATGAGAATTGCCTTCCACAGACCCCAGAAAGAATTCGTTTGTCGGAAGGTTTTGGACAATAACGCCGCAGTAGAAATATATTTACGACTACGAAAACAGCGGAGCAACACCCTATTACATCCGAGAAATTGACCTTGCTTCCTGATATCTTGTATAGTGCAGCAAACTTGTGAATTACGATTTTCCCTTGTTTTTCATACAATAGGAGGTCATTGAAATGTGTACAGATTTTAAATTAGGATTAGATTTGACTTGAATGAAGAAGAAATTTTACATTGAGAATTTGGAGATTGAGAAATTGATGGAATGGAACTCCTCCTTAAAGCAGCCAAGGCCAATTTCACTCATGATACATTATCATAATAATTAGCTCCATATAATTCTAACAGTATTGACTATCAGGATTTGGCGTTATAATTATAACACTATTGAGAGATAAACTTCGCTAATTTGAGAATTCAAACGTTTTCAAAAAGAAAGTAGAGGGTACGAGTAGTTTTCGAAAAATTATCATGTTTAACTCTGTTATCATGTTTTAAAATATACAAGGGAAGTGAAAATATTGAACTTTTTTATTCAGGTCTTAGAATCACTAATGGTTTATTTCGTTGTTTGAATTGATAATGAGCTTCTATTGATTATTTTATTGTTATTGAAGTCTTTTTCCCTTTCAATTGTCCATATGTGACAATGAGTCTTGTAGATTATACCAGGCTTATTTTCACAATGAGCTTTTGATGATTTTTCTGAACTAGTCTCAACATTGAGATGTATTGATTTCACTAGACTATAATTCTTCACTATTAGTTCATGTCGATATTAAAGATTCACTCGTTTGATTAGAATATTTTTTTAATAGCGAATGTTATTGTACTTCCTTCTGTTGAATGTCCTTTGAGCTGATATAGATTGGATAATAGAGTAGCTTATCGATGATTATCTTATCTATTCTTGATTATTGATAATTATCTATGTAATTCTTGGTAGAATCCTTGCAACCTGGCGACTATCACACAGACTACTGGTGTTTGTCAAATATTAGACAGTCGATGTTGTCTGGGAATTATACCTCAAATCATAAAACATTACCACCTCTTTCCAAACCCAACACGGTACCAGCATTCCCATCAATGGACAAACTCATGAATCAGCCTCCAACAAAGATAGCATACCCTCTCTCTCTCTCTCACTCAGAGCTGGAGCAGGGAGAGTTCGGGATGTGACTGTTGACGTAAAAATTCTCGTGCGAATAGCCATTGACGCGATAGAAAGCGACTTCTCTTCAATTCTACTTACAAATTGAAGGCAGGCGGCAGGCAGCGATAGGTTGAGGTGAAGCCGCCTGCAAGCGCATTAAGTAAGTTTTGTCAGAGGTGGAACTTGGAAATGTTGTTAGGGCGGCGCGGCCCGTCTTTCAACCTGCTTCTGTCTATGTCCTGAATTCCAAAGAACTGCCTTGGGGCCTCTCGCCCGTGTTCCATCCACGATCCATTAGAGTGCTACAGGCTCTAATGGATCTTACCGTAATTCGTCGTCGCCTCATTATTTAGCAGTTCAACGCTGGTTCAATATCTGTTCATTGGTGGCTGTCAAACCAAACTGCCAGCTATATAGCATCTTTATGCATTTATAAGTAACACACGAGCATACAAGTATATACACTTACCGCTCGTTCCTCCTCGGTCTCTACTCCTTCTAGCCCAGTCAATGAAGGTCCAAAAAAGCAGTTTCGATCCGAAAATTAATAAAAGCTGAATTTCCCACCATCGATAGAACCTTCCAGAGGGTCATTCTCCCAAAAGTCCCAAGAAATCCCCTTGGAGCTTTCTGCCCCAACCCCCTAAAACATGAAAAATGCAGGTGAACATGGAAATCATTTATCTCTGTAACCATTGATCGGAACAGTTCTATTATATGCCATTCGATTGTTACATTATGGACTACAATATTAGTTATATTCATTTTCCAATAAAATCAACAGTTTTCTTGATAAAATAATATATATGTAAAAATTTAGGGGGTTTGTGATTTGATTTTTTTGTTTTCTTCGATTAACTTCGAAACAAGTATTTTTAAAGAAAAATGAGCCGAATAATTAATGTAGCCACTGTCATTGCAAATCCATTGATGTATATTGTTATGTATTTGCGATTCGATTTGACGCTGTAGAAGGGGAAACAGTCGACGCAGAACGGCGCGGCTGACTCTCTTAGCCATAGTAAACAGCAAACTGGATATCAATTATCTCTGTAACCATTAATCGGAAAAAAATCTATCATATGTCATTCGATTCGTTACATTATGGACTGAAAATATTAGTCGTATTCATTTCCTTAATAAATCAAACAGTTTCCTTGATAAATAGGTAGTATATATGTAAAAATTCATGGGTTTTCGATTTGATTTTTGTTTTCTCCGATTAACTTCGAAGCAAATAATCTAAAGAAAATTAGACAAATAATCAATGTAGCCACATTCATTGCGAATCCATTGATGTATATTGTTATTTATTTGCGATTGGATTTGACGCTGTGGAAGGGGAAACAGTCGACGCGGTACGGCGTGGCTGACTCTCTTCACCATAGTAAACAGTAAAATACAGTAGTAGGCCTACTGCTTTCTAAGTTGCATCTTATTCACACTATGGCGCTCGAAACAATCAATTTTGTCTGTTGTTTTGACATGCGATGAAACTGATTTTTCACATTTTAATTCTCTAAATTCTCTAAATCATTTTGTTGATATATATGTGCTAAATCATGCATTCTATGACAGACAAAGATATTGTTTGCAACCGATAAAATATTCATACTATTACATAATACAATACATATTTAAAATATGTGTGTATGATCATAATTCTATGCTAAATATATCATGGAAGTTATGAATGTCAAAAACTGAGATAAATCATAGATTACAATAGTGTTAACAGTGGCAATTTCCTGAAAAATCATAGCGTGCAGTGTTTGCTGTTTCTACAGTTAATATTCTCCAAGCCAGGTTGATAATATACCTTCAGTTGAGCCAAATATATGACGGCTTAGACATAAAAAAATTTATACATTGGGATTGTGAGTTGAAACTTTCTATGATTCTCTCTGTAAAGTAGCTTATCTTCCGTTCTTACTAGTTGAATCTACATTATTTAGACAGTCCAATATGAAAATTCAGTAGATTCTAAAGATGAAAGCCATGCAAAAATACAAATTAAGGAAGAGTAAGCATGCATAAAAGGTAGGAAAATCATGAAAGTGTTTCACATTTAACCACAAAGTACCCTACCGTATAAGATTAATTGAAAGATGATTCATCATCTTCTATTATTTTTGTTAACATATCGATTTTTCACCTCCACTCGCATCTTGTCATTCATTACACAAGGTTGGCAGAAGTTCTTCTTTATGTCGATTAATGTTGATTGAAATTGATTTTGATTAGGGCACCAAAAGAATAGATCATTTTCTATTTGAAGCATTCAAATTAAATGTATTGAACATGATTTCTTATGACTTAGCATTCACAGATTTAGTTGGGTGAAGCTATTTGAAAAATGTACCTGATTATCAATTTCATGGTTTTTATACCATTCTAGTTCATTGTGATCATTGAAGGGTTGAAGTGATGAGTTAGTTGTGAATTCTAGTACACAAGTATATTGTGCTTATAATGGGCTCTTCTTTATTTTCTATCGATGTTTTGCTCCAGTAGAGAAAATTAATAATGTTGGTTTTACATTTTATAAGCTTTATAAATAATATAAATTAACGGTAATATAAATTTGATAAGTCCAGTATTAAATTAATCTATGTTGATTTTCATTGTATCGCTTTGTATCAATGTTACTTGCACTGTTTGCAATTCATCACTATTCTCTCAAAAATTAGTTTTTCTATGAATTTCATGATCTGAAAATTGAAATTCAAATGCTATTTGGATGACGTTTACATTCCACTGGTTTTTTTACAATAATTGTTACGTTGAAGAGTGAGGCAATTCAATCCATTGGAAGTAAAAGGAAATCACAGTGCAATTTGAACAGTGGATAGTAACTTTGAAATTCAGTTGCTCAATTCATTTCGGCTTGATACTATCATTTGTAATTATAGTTGATCAGAAATATAAGCATGTATATAATGTTTATATTTCAGTTTGACTAATCTTCTATCATAGTCTCGCTTTCATTCATAAACATGATAATGCTAAATACGTTGATTACCTTAAAGATGTAGCTTATCTTACGTTAAACAATGTACAATACAAACAATTTTCATTAAATTACTATTATGATGATCATTGTAATTTCTGCCTGTGATTGAGAAAAAGTCAATTTATGAGCCTTGGAATTCGTACCTAGAAAAAGTTGCATTATTACTAGAAATTTTGTTATTTCTACTATATATTATAGGTACTGTACATTGATTTTAGTGATTATAGAAATCAACTACTTTATTATGAATCAGGATAAGGATAAATAGGGAAATGTGAGATGGGGATAACATCCATAGTTAAATTTACATAGCATCAATTTGAAAGCTCTGATAATAATGATTGAACGGAACTGCGATTCTGGGTTGGTATTGCCTCTTCATGTTCAGTGAGAATAGAAAGCTTCAGAGTAATTCGTTCTCACTATATGTGATAATATTGGTAATATTTGGTAACATTTGTTAATATTTGAACCGAATGTGCAACAAATTAATCTACTTTCAGCTTGAAAATTTTCAACTTATCAGGAGAACAGTGTTATCATATAGTATCTCAGGTAGGCCACCTTTTATTTTTTTTTGTTCACGTGATCTTATGATATTCATTCCATTATCAAGAGTTTAAATTATAAAGAGTGATGAAACAAGAAAAACCAAGAAAAGCTATGAAAAGAAATTTTGAATCTTCATTTTCACAAAATAAGGATAAGATGAAGGAATCGGACACATATTATATCATGAACTTCGTTGAAAAACATCAATATCTGAAACTAGAGTTATCAAATTGTGTTACTCTGACTCGTATGGAGAAGGCACACTTAATATAATAAATTCTGTGAGCAAACAACGAAATCCTGGTTTTTATCATGAGCATGGTTAAATCAAGAAAATTGAAATATTTTTTTATAGTATGAGAAGTGAAAATCTATATACAGCGCATGTCAAAACAATAGACAAAATTAATGTTTCGAGCGCCATAGTGTAAATGAGATGCAATGTAGACAGCAGTAAATTATAGGGAGGGTATCGATACATCGATGTTTAAAAACATCGATCAAACATCGATGTTTTTAACATCGATGTTTTTAACATCGATGTTACTGTTCGATGTTTTTCACTTATCGATGGTTTTACCTAGACATCGGTCATCCGATGTTTTTCCCAACTAAAAAGTAAACACAATTCTAATTTTTTAATTTGATACAAGTTTTTTTTATATTTTTTTGTTTGAAGAGGATTATCTTGAGAGCAATAAGCAATAGTAACAGAATTACAATCATTATCTCTATCATATTTAGTGTAGTATTCTGTTTAGTGTTTTTTGTGAATATAGATCACTCTTGTGAAAGATCAAGCATAAGTTTTGATTTCCTGCAGATTGCTATTTTTATTTTTCAATCAGGCTCTCTGTATTTTTATGTGAGACTGTTGGATACTCTTGAAGATTTACATTACTTCTGTGGCCCGTGTCAAGTTTAGATACCTAGTTAGTTATTTAGAATGAATAAGAGGTCGGATTCTCGTTTCATAGTAAGAAAGAGTTTTTTCTTACTACAATTATTTCCTCAACATGTGTTTAACACTAATTAATCTAGCTCTGAAAAAGAGGCCCTCGTATTGTAAGGAGTGCAGATATCCATATAAAAAAACTTAACCCATTTTCA
Source organism: Nilaparvata lugens (assembly GCF_014356525.2). Classification (NCBI taxonomy): domain Eukaryota; kingdom Metazoa; phylum Arthropoda; class Insecta; order Hemiptera; family Delphacidae; genus Nilaparvata; species Nilaparvata lugens. The sequence continues at coordinate 21,403,138 of NC_052508.1, forward strand.
TTTCCTAAAAAATCTATCAGGTATTGAATGAATACGATATGAGTATTAATGATTACTAAAATTAGCTTAGGGAGAAATTTCAAGACCGAATCCTCAAGGATATCCCGAGAGGTTTCAGACTAAACCATGAAGATGACAAATCTTGTGAACTAGAGTTGATGTATCTTTCTAGTCACAACCTGACTTCAATTATTGGAAAGACTGTTACTTGAATACCACTAGTCCAAAATTGCTGTGATTCCAGTTAGTAACTGTTGAAATATTGGAACAATAGCTCCAGATAAAATTGTAGTCACTTTAGAAGCACTTTTGGGCTGTACAATCTGAGATCAGGTATAGCGATCTATCTCATATCCAGGTAAACCTGACAACAATGCTCCTTGTATTGTGAAAAACACCTAATTTTCAGCTTCAAGCATCATCACCAACTACATTGTCCTCACATTGATATTTCGCACAATCACATAAGTTCATGAGATCATGTTCTATGAGAATCACCCGTAAGATACACTTCATTTCAGTATTTCCTAGTGGAGAGGCGCGCTTAAGGACACCTCAAGGATCAAAATTTCAAACACATAACTCTTGACACAATGCTCAGATTCCATCGTACTACACTCCATTCTTCTCGGTTCGTCACGGCGGTTCAAAATCATGCATCATAAGTCAAATTCGGTCGAAAAATGGAAAGTTTATTGTTGAGTGTACTTAAGCCCATATTCCAATACACAGAAAATGACCAATTTCTATATTCAAAGTTGCATGTCTTGTGAAATACTTCTGATAAAATTCCAAATCTAGTGAGAATGTGAAAATTGTCCCCCTCTACCCACTCCAATAAATAATACTTTCGATTCCAAAACAATTTGGAAGTTAAAATTTTAAAAATGGCGATTTCAGTATTTACATTTTTTTCGTAATTTTACTGTTGATCAAGAGTTTCTAAAACGAGTCTGATACATCATAGAAACTTATTATTGATTACAAATTGTAGATAAATTCATCCTCTAAGAGCTCAGTTGCCTAAAATCCATCTTGAATCACTTTTCGCTATCATAGAACTGCCAGAACCGTTAATATGAGAAAAATATCTACAATTTCCGGATTTTTTTCAACAATCAAATCTCACTTTACGAACATATTTTTTCATGAATTGTTCACAGCAGATGAAATAGAAAATTCTATTGTACATTTCAAGATCATGTAATAATTTTTATAATAAGGGGTTACCGAGATACATAGCTTTGAATATAGAAATTGGCCATTTCTATGTATTGAATATGAATAAGTACCTACACTCAACAATAAATTTTCCATTTGATCATTTGACTGTTGATGCATGATTTTGAACCGCCTTGGCGAGCCGAGAAGAATGAAGTGTAGTACGATGAAATCTGAGCATTGTGTCAAAAGTTATGTGTTTGGAATTTTGATCCTTGATGTGTCCTTGAGCGCGCCTCTCCACTGGGAAATACTGAAATGAAGTGTATCTTACGGGTGATTCTCATAGAACATAATCTCAAGAACTTATGTCGTTGTGCGAAATATCAATGTGAGGACAATGTAGTTGGTGATGATGCTTGAAGCTGAAAATAGGTGTTTTCCACAATACAAGGAGCATTGTTGTCAGGTGTACCTGGAAATCTATATGACATAGAGCGCTCTACCTGATCTCAGATTGTATAGCACAAAAATACCCTAGAGGGATTTTGAAATATTCATCCAATTGTAACAATCGGAAGATATTGTTGATTAAAAACTAAAATTCATCAAAATTGATTTATTCTTCAAATTTTACTCATTTTTGAAAAATTATAACAAAGTACTCATTGGAGATACAGAGTTCCGAGTGATCTCATTTTTTTCAGAATTATATAATCGGGAGAGATTTGGCAGAAATAGCTGAAAACTGGAAAATGAGCTGAAAATACGAGGTTTTTGGGCTATCTTGTATCTAGCACAAGGAAATCTTGCATGAAGAAATTGGTTCTGGACTTCTCTTATGCATCCAAATAATATATTAAAAAATCAGAACTACAATATGAATTGCAAGCACACCCAATTTTTATGTCTATATTGACTGGACTAATAGTATCATCCATAAAAACGTAGAGCGATAAACTATGTTTAAAAACATCGATGTTCAAAAACATCGAAGTTTACTGTTCGATGTTTTTCACTTATCGATGTTAGGATGAAAGAAAAATCGATGTTCAAAACATCGATGTTTTGTCTTTCGATACCCATCCGTAGTAAATTATTCTGTTTACTATGGTGAAGGGAGTCAGCCGCGTCGGCTGTTTCCCCTTCCACAGCGTCAACTTGAACCGCAAATACATAACAATTTACATCAATGGATTCGCAATGAATGTGACTACAATAATTATTCGTCAAATTGTTCTTTAAAATCACTTGCTTCGAAGTTAATCGGAGAAAACAAAAAAATCAAATCGAAAAACCCTTAAATTTTTACATTATATTATTTTATCAAGGAAACTGTTTGATTATTGAGGAATGAATCTGAATAATATTGTAGTCTTAAATTTAACGAATCGAATGACATATGATAGATTTTTTTCCGATTAATGGTTACAGAGATAATTGATTTCCAGTTTGCTGTTTACTATGGCTAAGAGAGTCAGCCGCGCCGTTCCGCGTCGACTGTTTCCCCTTCCACGGCGTCAAATCGTATCGCAAATACATAACAATATACATCAATGGATTTGCAATGAAAGTGACTACATTAATTATTCGGCTCATTTTTCTTTAAAACTACTTGCTTTGAAGTTAAACGAAGAAAACAAAAAAATCAAATCGCAAACCCCCTAAATTTTTACATATATATTATTTTATCAAGAAAACTGTTGATTTTATTCAAAAAATGAATATAACTAATATTGTAGTCCATAATGGAACGAATCGAATGGCATATAAAAGAACTGTTTCCGATCAATGGGTACAGAGATAATTGATTTTACGTGATTACCTGCATTTTTCAACTTTGAGGGTGGCTAGGGGGGAAAGCTCCAAGGGGATTTCTTGGGACTTTTGGGAGAATGACCCTCTGGGAGGGTTCTATCGATGGTAAAAGATTCAGCTTTTATTTAATTTTCGGATCGAAAAAACCTTTATGACTGGCTATTCACATGCTGCTTCCACATTCCTGAGATCTAGCTCACCATTTCCCATTGATTAGCCTACTTCTAATTCATATCTGATATTTCAGCATAGCTATTGTATTTTCTGTTCAATCGTTCGGGTTTCTCCCCTATAAAAAAGTTTGTGTAAAATAAGTTGAGACTTGGCCCTCCATCCGAAGAAATTACAGAGTTGCCAAATCGTGTAAAATTGCAACTTTCTCAAATTTCCAATTCGACGTCAGAATTGGATGTAGAATATCATCCCCGATATCCTAGTAGTGCTAAAAAAGTTTCAGGGTTGAAGGATCAAAAAGAAATTTAACTTTTATGATAAAATTGGAAACATCGCAAAAATTTGTTTTTCTTTTGAATATAACTTTTCTCAGAAACATGGGGCGTCGTAATGCGTAATAATTTTATATCATATTAACGGGGAGAATGTCTCCTCTCTATTGGTGTCTGGATAATGTTTATCCGAACTATAGTTATTTTTTAACTTATGTTTATGTTCGACAATGTCGAGACATTTCAAGCAGAAAACATGAAATTTTCGACATGCTAGAAACTTTTTTGTTTTGAAAGATAAGTAGGTGGTGAAAGCGAAAAAGTTTCTCAGAAATGATTGAAATTATTTTTCGAATCGTCAAACGTACTCGGAACAACGTATTTTGGCCTCCAGGAGTTTCAAAGTCAAGGATAGCGGCTGAATGGTGTGTTACCATAGGCTATCAATATAGCTGGGGTCAACAAAAACAAAATACAGAACGATTGAAAAATTCTGCAAGCCACATGATTATAAAATAGTGAAAATGACAACCTCGCCTCGAATAATCCAAGCAGTGTCTCATTACAGCTTTTCTAGAGGCAATCAGCTGCTTGCGTTAAATAGTTATTTGTGCATCTAGGGACTAAAGTGCAACTTTTTCTCCCTGAGGGAAACTGTTGTCGCCCGATGGCGTAGCCGAGGGCGACAATTTCCCTGAGGGAGAATAAGTACTTTAGTCCCGTGATGCACACAACATTTTCCTCCACCTACACCAATACCTATAACAATGAATAATTTTACTACATCTTCACGCTTTCACACTATTTTTTTAAAAACAAAATTTAGCTCACCTCTGATAATAATTTGTTGATAGTTGCTAGTTGATAGTTGATAGTTGATAGTTTATAGTTTCCTTATGAGTCACAAAATTCCATGTCGCGTATTAACTATTATATATAGATAGTTTATAGTTTATAGTATAGATGATGATTGTTGATAGAGATGATTGTTGATAGTGTAAAAGCCTACTTCTGATAGTAATTGTTTATTGTTATTGTGCACCCATCACAATTTTGAAAGACCGTGTTCGGGGTTGATAGAACAGAACTGGATTGAAACTGGTGCGTTGCAGCCACTGGCATAGGCCTAGTTGAAGTGTGATCAACATCGCTGGAACTGGATTGAAGCTGGTGTGTTGTGGCCACTGGCATAGGCCTAGTTGAAGTTTCATCAACATCGCTGGAACTGGATTGAAACTGGTGTGTTGTGGCCACTGGCATAGGCCTAGTTGAAGTTTCATCAACATCGCTGGAACTGGATTGAAACTGGTGTGTTGTGGCCACTGGCATAGGCCTAGTTGAAGTTTCATCAACATCGCTGGAACTGGATTGAAACTGGTGCGTAGCAGCCACTGGCATAGGCCTAGTTGAAGTTTCATCAACATCGCTGGAACTGGATTGAAGCTGGTGTGTTGTGGCCACTGGCATAGGCCTAGTTGAAGTTTCATCAACATCGCTGGAACTGGATTGAAACTGGTGCGTAGCAGCCACTGGCATAGGCCTAGTTGAAGTTTCATCAACATCGCTGGAACTGGATTGAAGCTGGTGTGTTGTGGCCACTGGCATAGGCCCAGATGAAGTGTGATTTAAATCAATGTTGCTTGTTGTTTGGTTCAAAATCCTGTTTGCTGTTTGTATTTTATTTCCAATTGATTCTTCAATATAGCCTTCGGCGACAGTAGTACTCTTCCATCCGCCATGTCTTTTAAGCTGGGTCATTGTTCCTCCAGCATTAACCAGCAAAGTAGCTGAAGTCCGCCTTAGAGCGTGTCCAGTATACAAGTTAGGATTGGGAAGTTGTAAGTATTGTGCAATACTCATGGGTATTTTTCCCAGGGAATTTTTCCCCATGGCTTGATTGTAGCATCTCCCATTTTTAAAACTTAAAAATAGCCGGGGTGATTTTGTTGTCTTTGGTCTTAAATTTAAATACTTTCTGAAATAATATAAGTAGTCTATGTCTCGTTGTGTGCCATTGATCACAGTGAAAACACGTCCCTTGTTGGTTTTAGAATCAGGTACATTAACTATGAGAATTGAATCTTTGTCCTCAATGTCACTAACAGTCATATTGCACAATTCACCCATTCGGCAAGCTCCACAAATACCAAAAATCAAGGCTACTTTTTTCAATAAGTATTGTTCATCTGGAGCATTTAACAGGAATTTATTTACCTCCTCTTTGGTGAATGTTTTAGACTTCTTAGGTTGATAGCCTACATTTTTCTTTTTCAGAAAAGCACCCACTTTCGTAAAATTACTGATGTCTATGTTGTGTTTCACAATAATTGTTGCTTTCAACATTGAATAAATGGTCCATAAATAACTTGGGCTACATACCTGTGCTTGTTGTGAGAGGTAAACAAGGATTACGTTTTCTGAAATTCTTACTGTTCCACCACAATTCTTCTTGCACCATTCAACGAATAAATCATATCGCTTGATGTATAGTTCCTTTGATTTTTCCGGAAGCAAATTTTCAGTTACATTTTCAGCTTCGTGTCGAATGTTCGGCGGAGTTAGAACAAACTCCTCATCACTCTCACTTTCCATTTTATAAAAACGAAAATAACTTCTACAATACCGGTAGCGGATTTCGAAGATCTTAGTAGGTAACCAAGAAAAAACATAACCTGCAATCTTGTTTTCTGTGCAGACACGCTCAGTCGTCTCTGTTAAAGTGGGTTTTCGTTTATGCGTAAATGCCGTCGTCGACCATGACAGGGAGAGAATCTCAGATTGGGTAGATTTCAATCTGTCTACATAACTTAAAAGATTATGTTAAATTATGTTTTAATGGAGCAGGTTGAGCTTATACTTTTTTATACTTTTAAATGGCAATATTTTGATATTATTGAAAATGTTTATTTCTTTATTAATAAAGACAAATAATGAAAAAGTTATTTAATCAGCTGTTTTAGCACACTTGAAATTTGGACAATATGAATGTCAACAATGCTTGCCGTCGTCGACTGCGGAAAAGTTCGCATAAACGAAAACGTACCTTTAGATGAACGCTCTCGTAGAGATGCCGATGACGTTAGAGGTGTGTACTTTTTCATATCCACCAACGGTTGAACATAACCTAACAATCGAAATAGAGCTACTTATTTCCTAGAGCTAAAATATTCCAAAGATCGAAATAGAGCTCTTTTACTTTTCCTCTACCGACCACGACAGTGTTGCCACATTCCTCATTCTTCAATCGCGGCGTTGTCGGACTTCTTCCCATGTTAATCTTATGGGTTTATTTTTACTCCCTTGGGAGTAAAAGTGATCACTTTTCCCGCTGGGAATTATTTTTAGTCCCATGGGAGGAAAAGTAGTACTTTAGTATTCGATTCCAGGGTGTAAAATGAGACTTTTGATAGTAGGTGGAGGAAAAATAATTTAGTCAAATATCTAGTAAATTTCCAGTTTTTAGCATACAATTTGGAACATAATGCATACCATGCAGCCGCTCTCCGAACTTTAAAATTCCTTGGAGACCAAAATACGATCTTCCGACTACTTTTGACAGTTGAAAAAATAATTTCAATTACTTCTGAGAAACTTTCTCGCTTTCACCACCCACTTCTCTTTTGAAACAAAAAAGTTTCCAGCATGTCGTAAATTTCATGTTTTCTGCTTGAAATGTCTCGACATTGACGAACATAATCATTAATTAAAAAATAACTATGGGTCGTATAAACATTATCCAGACACCAATGGGAAAAAGACATTTTCCCCGTTAATTTTATATAAAATTATTACGCATTACGACGCCCCATAATTCTGAGAGAAGTGATATTCAAAAGAAAAACAAATTTTCGCGATGCTTCCAATTTTATCATAAAAGTTGAAATTCCTTTCAATCCTTCAAACCTGGATCTTTTCTAGCACTACTAGGATATCGGAGTGATAATCTACATTCAATTCTGATGTTGAATTGGGAATTTGAGAAAGTTGCAATTTTACACGAATTGGCAAGTCTCAATTCATTTCACACAAACTATAATAACAAAATTATTCAAACATTTGATGGATTTCAGCCATCATTTTACCCATAATCAACCGCTTCTCATATTCAATGGTAACTGTAGGAAAAATTTAATGTGAAATACGTGAGCAAAGTTGCTCTGCTGCATTCAAGAAACTATTCCGCCTTCGCCTACGGTTCGTGCGTAAACGTTTCTTTCAGTGCAGCAAACTGTCACTTTGCGCACTGGTTGCATGAGTTTTTCGCGTTTTTCTCAAAATCGGCTCCAACTATTTTGATCAAATTTTTACTTGATATAGTTATTGATAAGCTCTATCAATTGCCAAAAGTATCATACCCGTAAAAAATTCAGGAGCCTCGCCACATCTAAGCAAATATTATTTTAGATTTCAAATTATCAGGCTTCAGATACATTTCAAACATTCCAAGTGGAAGAGATTCAGCATGAAAATCTCTACATATTAATGTTCACCTAAAATTGAAAATAAGCTCGTAATTCGAAAAAATGTGAATTTGAGAGAAGCAACAGCGAGAGATAGGAGAACAGCGTTGCCATTGACTGCCTTAGCCAATTATATTTCTACATTGTTAAGAATGGATTTGGCAACGTTGCGAAGCTATAGAAGGATAGTGCTATCTGTTTTGTTGAATGATAGACAAGGAGAGCAACAACACCAATGTTAATGAAATACTGCCATTATAACGTGGACCTCACTATGGAAGCCGTTTTTTTTTTGCCGCGGGACATAATTTGAACGTTCATGAGAATTTCACAGATATTATAATAATGTACCTACGAGTATAATGGAAATTTTCATAACGGCAAGGGAAGTTGTGTGAGTGCATCACACCAGATTTTTCTTGTTTCAAAAAGGCCTTTGAAATGATGTGTCACACAATGGGTGTTTACATTTGAAATATTCGAGTTACAATCCTCAAGTCCCCTCCTTATGAGGGGTTGAAATTCAGGTTAGTCTATCTATACTATTTCCTTGACCATCTACAACAGTCTCCAACTTATGTGAAGTTGGGTTCTTATTTAAGGGTTCCCATAAATATGTGTCACTCTGTATATATATGAACACTCAATCTTGAAGGGTTAATGACGCCAGAAATGGAAGGATAATATGGAGGATGAATAACTCATTTGCATGTCTTCTCTCCTCAATGATGATCTCACGTGTTGGATGAGATTTCAAGAAACTGTCAAAATAAGGACTTGGTCTATGAACTGGCAAGTTGAAGTGGACTTGAGCAATATTATGGAGATATTATTCATATTAGATGATGAATATTCAAGGAGTATAGTGCAACTGATGATGCACCTAGCCGGAGTCATTTCCGCTTTCTAGTCCAACAACATTAGTCATACTCTATGACGCTATTCTCGGCACGTCCCTCTCCAATGTCTGACATATGTTGTGCGAAATGTACTTCGGCCATCAATTCTCAATAACTTTGGCATCCGAGTCGGCCAAAGGCGTCGAGTTAGGTCAAGGAGGAGCGCTCAGAAATTTATCGGGGATTACCGAGTGCTTGAGGGGACGTGACAAGACGTTCAAGCCGCTATTAGCCAGACACGAGCAGATCGAATTTGGCAAGAAAGGGAGAGAGAGAGAGAGGAACTGTAATGGCAACGAACGTGAGGATGTGGGAGGAAGACGACTTACAGAGGAGTGGCGAAAAGGGGCAGAAGTTGTTGGAGAAGGGACAGCCAATTATTCTGCCTGAGGGTGAAAATTAGGAACCCTTGAAGTGGATGTGTGCTCTTTAGGTGGAGCCAAAGCATGAAGGACACAGCTTAACCCGTTCTATGCATATAAAGTGGGCATCTTTAATAAGTCGACCACGTCCTCGGATTAAGATAGCTCTTCTTTCAATTCAGCAGCGGAAGGAAGCCACTTGCACCTTCCTCCCCTCATTCATCCCCACCTTCCACCAACGCACTCAATGACTCCGTCGACACTTCACTCTTGAAAAGAGCTCTTATCTTCGCTCTCTTGCTCTCTCTTCTCTTCATCTTGCAACTTACGTGATTTTCATCCAAGCCGGTGTATGTGTTTGCTGAGGGTATATTCATGTATTATTAAGATAGCGGCAGCCACAGATTGCTGATATGAAGCACGACGATCAACGGTCCGACTTAATTTGGACTGCAGCACCTGGATACTGAGTAATCTTCAGGTGTTATCTATAAACTACAGAGCTTATGAACCTTATAAGCAGGATTTTCCCTCTTGAGATAACACTCTTGGAATATACAAGCTTGGAGAATCTCAAAAGGAAAATTTCTCTTGAAGCTTCCATCATTTTCTTGGCTACACAACCTTTTGGAGTCTGCAATGATGATAATCCAGATGACGTTGAATTTCATAATATTTCTGGTGTTTGTTATGTAGAACAGCTTGTTATTTCTTTGACGGTTTACTCCAGAATTAATCGGTGCGATCTACCAAAGGACATTTGCAACTGACTACATGAATTTGCTGAAAAGCAACTCCTAATTAATAGAGATTTTCTAGAAAGACTAATTTACACTGAGTAGTTTAAAGCAGTATAAACCAGTTCTCAATGCAACTTAAACTGGATTCCTATCAGAAAATTGAAAAAATTCAACGTACCCTGAATAATTGGGAGTCAATTTCTATTGCTAACTAATTTCAACAAACGAATTCGTGCTGGAAAAGCTGAATTCATCCCAAGATTGATTCCATTGGTTCCAATTCGAAAAGATATTTTAATATTATTTTGATATTTGAAAAAGAATTAAGTCACGAACATACTCATTCCCATTGTACGTATATTCAATCAAAATTGTAACTGGATGTGACAATTTCATATTGTTCCATGCAATATCCATATATTATGTAGAAATTTCACTTTCACTCCTGATCTAATAAGTAGAGTTTCACAATGATAAACTTTCCAATCATATTGAGAGCTATTCTTTGTTTCGTGCTGGGTAACACTATAAATCCAGAGATCCAAAACAAGGAGTTGAATGGGAGGGAATTGGGAATCGAATTGTACGGTGCGCACATCAACAGCACTTGGCCAGACAAATCCAATGTCTGGCCGCTGAATTTGAATACCACGCGGTTTTTATCTGGGTGCCGAGTGCTCGTTGACATTCCTCTTTGTCGCACTTTATCCTTTCTCCATCCTCCATCCTCCATCCACACGGCATTCCGTTTTTGTGCTTTCCAACGCTCAACCACAAAGTCCTTCTCCACCCTATCTTCAGATCCCTACCTCTCTCTCCACGTGGGCGACTGCTAGATAGCAATCGATTAGTGATAGATGAAGGGCTCGGAGAGACGGTCCAAGTCTATCAAATGAATACAAAGCCAAAGGTCCCGATCGAAAATCCTGGAAAAAAGCAGTCAAATCAGGAATGCAGCCGGCGACGCGTACAAGTCCTGAAAATTGATATGAATCGCTGCACCAACCGACCACCGACCGACCAGCCACAACCACAAAGCACCAGTCTAGATAGCATCACCCTTCCCCACCACCCACCACTGCAGAAACCCAGCCTGGTCGCTGTGCGCTTTCCCTTGGACGCTCTCTGCTGTACCTGTTGCTGATATCAACTTGGCTCGGCTACGAGATTAGTGTCCCTGCTTTCTAAATCGACGGCTAACACTGGTCTCCCTTTGTTTGTATTCCGATCTCTCTATTCACCCACGCTCATCGAGCATACAAGTGGAAGTGATTCAAAACAACATAGACTTCGTATGGACAGAAAATTATTATGATAGAGCTTGGAGAAATCAAGTTTCATCAGACAAACCTATACGGTCTCAGCCTGCGAGAGGGCACGTATCAAATGAGGTGACTGTTGGATTTATCCCCTCTCTATGAAATCATATAATGAATTCACGTTACAAAGGAGAGGGGATATGTAAGAGCTTACACCAGAAAGAGAGGAGAAAGACTTTCCGGCACATATATACCTCGGTTAATACAGACTACAGCACAGATATCCAATGTATTCAAAAGGTTCGTTCATTGATCATATAGATTTTCTCATATGAATATCGATTTTTCATATTTTAGGTGTAGGTAGTAGCTCCTATATTAAAAAAATTACGTTAAAAATATCTTTTTCTGATTCAAAATGCTTTTGCTTTCGATTTCTAGAGCTACTCGTGGCCTAAAATATTAATAGCGAGTCATCAGAATTCTTCATTTATAGAATGAAATATTATTCTACTCCATACTGGGTAATTCTTATTTATATTGACTGTGAGAAAATCGCACCGATGAGGTGAATTAACTATTTTGCGATATGAATGAATAAATGAATTTATTCATCCGCACCACGGGAAAATCGTTACATTGTAGAATTTCAGAAACATTGGTGAAACGTTGAATCGATCAGGTTTCAAGGTTTCAAGAACTATGAATGACAACAGTGAATTCCAGCTTTCATCTTTTTAACCTCATTTTTCAACTCACTCGAGAAAGTTATATGCAGATCGCCCCTCTGCTGCAGAAGTTCCAATTCCCTTATACTTAAACCAGTGATAATGAATGATGCAAATTACTATTAGAATACATTATGAGAAAAGAATATCTCATTACATGACTCTTTACATGTAACATGTCAACATAAATAGAAAGAAAAATAAAAATCTCAGTACCCTTTTTGAATTATTTTATCACAACATGTTTCAACATTGATGCGATTTTCACTTGAAGCCCTAGGACAAGTAGCCCTATACAAAGAAGAGATAACATGCCAATACTCCGGGGAGAATTCAACATTATCAGTCTGAGATACTATCAATATCATTCACAAATCTACTCCTGAATTTGGAGGTTGGTTATCAGATTTTACAAACTATACAATATTATGTTCGCCAGAGAAAGCACATTTTTCAACAGATCACTGAAAATCAAGGTCATCTTCTCCAACACAATAAATAAAACATTGCGGCAAAATATATCAGAAATTGTAACTTGTTGTTCACATCACCTGTCCCAAAAGGAGTTTCCGTAAGTGAATTTTAGAGGCAGCAAGCATTTCATCATGTGAGGCGCGGTCTTCCAACTCAGCAGAAAAGCGGGAGGGAAATGTCTGTTCACTGCTATGAAACATTCGCAGCAGGAGCCTTTATGTCGAGCTTCCAGTTTAAAGTGTGTATTTTATTTATGATTAGAGTGTGTTTATTCTATATAAGCGAGGACTCGTCGCGCCTGTTGTTGCGCCTGCGCGAGAGCGCTGTGATGCCTTTCTTGTCTCGGTTTAGTTTGTATGAGGCTGTCGGAATGAAAGACATATTGCCGCTTCTGTAGCCCATTACAATACTGCAGTTGTCACTTGCCCTGATATATTGCAACCCCCCAAGAAGGAAATAAAAACTTCACACCAGGAAATACAACTCTCTCCCTTGCTCTTGCGTGTGCTCTCCAGCCACTGCTGTAGACCCCGCGTACAACACAAATTTTGCCGCCGCCAACCAAACACCCACCCACAACCCCAAAAATCATTGATTCACATCTAATCCTCACTTATTTATGGTTGAATAGTTGTGGAGATAATGTTCCATATTGAGACATTTTGCTGTTGGTTTTAGGGTGAGCTCACATGAGCTCCAGGCTTGTACATGGATAATAAGATGGTTGACGATGATATGAGAGAGATCTACTGTGCAATTTTCACCACAACCCAATCCTCTCCTCTTTTTACCTCATTTTAACATGCTCTGGGATTTCGAGAAGCTTTTGTTCGTCCATCATCAATCAGAAACTATTCAATTTCAATATAATAACGATAATAAGCAGTTCTCTGTTATACACCAACAAGCTGTTATGAGCTCGAGGAATGACCATACAATGAAGACTATGAATCATAAAAATAATAGACAAGCAAGAAATACATTTAAGATTCCAATAACACATAAACTCTTAATTAAAAAATAACTTGTTTTCTATCTGACAAAGCCAGCAGAACCTAGGTTTGTGCGCTGGCATAGGTACATAGTACTAAACTGATAGAGCTTGTAAGGGAAAATGTAAAACACTTTTATGTTCACAAAAATGTTACATGAATGTTAGAGAGTAAGAGAAGAAGAGAAAGAAGGATGAAAGGCGAAAGAAGAAAGTAAGGAGAAAGAGAAAGAAGAGAAAAATTGAAAAGTGTCTATAGGTACAGAAGTTTTCAAGATATTATTGAATTCACCCTGCAATTTCATCCAATCCTCTATTACTTGCAAAGTTGACTTTGAGATCCTCAAAGTATCCCGGTATAAGATTGATTAATTTATGGCATATATGATCAAATTGCCTCCTACACACAGTTAGTTCCGTTCCTGGTACAGGAAAAATGGTAGGCGAACGAAAACTGTACTTTTTTACGTGAGCTGTGAACAGATTTCTATTTTTATTCAGATTCACAATTGAATTCTTTACAAAAATTTGTCAATTTTGTACTTTATTAAGTACTTTGAACTCGCTATATAATAGAGAGGTGGGGTAGCGTGTTTGTTTGCCAAGTGCAGCCCTGATAATGTGTCACTGGATCACTTCTATGTTTCTGAAATGGGTCCCCATACTCTTATCCCATATTGGAAGATGGCCTGAGCATAAGCAAAGTATACCATTTTAATGATTTTGATTTCGCTTAACTTGTTCAATTTATAAAATTTATGAATGATATATTCATTTTGCTACAGGTGTTGTTAATGTGGATATTCTATTTTAAATATTCATCCAGATATACTCCCAATTATGAACTGTCTTGTGCGTAAGAATTCTCTTCGTTGTGATTACGATGATTAGAGGTAGACGTGGACTGACATTGGTCTGATTAAGTGATTGGACGAATAGGATGTGGAGAAGAGGAGATTGAATAATTGTTATAATGGAAATTCAGTTCCGAACTCTTCAGACTGGTAACTGAATTATTGAAGCCTGCGGTCAAAATCACGACTTTGGAGTACAGACAACACACTAGTTTGTCAGGCCTGGCCAGTTTGTTCAATTTGTAACAATGTTTCCGATTATATCAGAGTGTTGGTTTGGTTATCTCCGGTTTTCTGGCTACAGCGGCAGCCAAAGTCAAAGCCTGAGCCGCTCTACGTTATCATGTCCGAAACTTTGTTCAATGCTCGACCACTGGTGGCGAGGGTGGCCCCCGAGGATCGAGTTAATATCGCAGAATATTTGCTAAGCACTGATGCCGGGGTGCTAAAGCTGTAACATACTCTACTAAGCTCGGTTGCAAGTAGTGGAGAGAGAATCGAGTGTGCAGATTTGCTTTGGGGGAAACTGTTGGTGAGGGAAAGGGTGTGAGCAGTTTATCAAACACGGCGAGCCGGATTAGAGCGCCAGCTAATTCCCAGCCGTTTGGGACGGTTTAACAGCAGTGCAGGGAATAGGGTCGTCGAATGTATAATTTACTAAACTAGCTGGTCACAGGACCAGCGCACACGGACACCGAGCTTTGGCCCCGGCGTTAATATTAACGTTTAGCGGGTTCGATGCTGGGGTGAGGCCAAGCGCCTCCGGCCACCATACGATGCACCTTCTCCATCTGAAACATTCAGCGACTCGTAATGGAATATTTGATTCGATAAGAGCGTGGCTGCAGTTCGATTCGTCTTCTCGCCAAAGTGCTTGTGGTTGACTTCTCAACTGCAAAAGGTGTTTATTGTCCCGTTCCAATCATTCAACATCTGTGGTAGGTTGCCTGAAAACTCTTCAGGAACTAAATCTGGAGGCTGGAATGTTAGTTGCACGAGTACTCATTTACTTATCGAATCCATTTGCAATCAAATGAAGATGAATTATTATGAATCAAATGAAGATAAATTATTATCAATATTCTTATACTAGATAAGTTTACAGTTATATCACTTCAGACATCTACTGAACGGTTATCAGAGCGAGCAAATACGTAATCAGTGGTTCATGTCTCCTCTTGTTGAGGATTCGATGAAGCATTGAGTTTGTTTGACAGCTTAGGTGGAATAATTTCGCTTTTTGATTTAATTAGTCTATATTATTCTCTCCGGATGATAATAACTTTGTGATTGACAAAAATCGTCGTTGAAGATTTTTTCGCGTCACGTAATTCTGCATCGACTACACAACACCACAATAATTGCCAATTACAAGCCAAGAAATAGCATGAAACCTTGTCCCCGAATAATTGACAATGAATACTTGAAGTTGGTATGCGTATACTGTAAAATTGTATGCGTAGGGATTAGTAAAGTTTGTGCCCACGATTGTGTAACTATGATGAATTTATAATTTGTTATCATTTTACAATAAATAGATTAATTGCTGTATAGTAGAAATAGTAGAATTGCTGAATAGCTCCAAGAAACAAATTTAATTGAAAAATATATTCTTACTTGAAAAGTGTATTCATTGGAATTTCTATTATTATAACAGCTTTCATGAAAATAATGTAGTTATCAATCTCATGGAAGAAGGCTTGAGGTTGAGTTAACAGTGAATTTCGCTTTAAGTCAGCTACAAAATAATATACTTGAAAGTGAAAAGAAGTGCTATTCGGTTGAAATTACTAGAAAATGATTTCTGCTTCCCCCTTAATACAATCACAATTTCCATCATCAATAAAACAATGTCAGCCAGGATCAGGAAAACTATTTTTGTCTTCGCATTGAAAACAATATTATTCAATCTATAGTGAAATGTTGTTATCCCCAACAAGATTGTGTCTGTTACAAGAGATACCGAAAGAGTAATGTTAAAATTTCATGCACAATAATTCAAAGTATCGCTTTCACAAAACACAGAATTGAAAACAATGGTATGAAAATGAGAATAGAAAGTTGAAGCTTGTATACGGTTCAATAAATTTCTTCCTCCCACTGTTTACTGACTAGTTTGTAGAAGCAATTCAAGTCAATTCTTTTCTTTGACATTTTTTGTTCAATCCTCGTTGATAATCAAATTTTATGAAACTCAAATTGGACATATTTACATGATCTTTTATATTTTATATAACTTGAATAGCGTGGCACATCCATAAATACTCGTACAGCATGGAGCGTGTAGTGAGGAGTGCGGAATGAAAGACATTAAGCGTCCTTACGGGACTCAACATCGATGCTGTTATTTCCACGTCATTACAGGCGACAACCCTTCCCCTTCCCGGCCCTCACCATCACCACCAAACACACCGACACCAAATCGGTTGCCGAGGATAGATACCTTGTTTGCTGCGCATACAACCCATTTAGCCCTGCCGTGGGCCTGCTGACTTCCCCCCCCCCAAAGCCACACAATTCAACCCCCTCACCACCCTTGGGCCCCATCAAACCAGCATCCTCTCGTGCACCCCTCGATTTCCCACCACTACCACCGGAAGAAGCATCTCACGGCACACGATACTTTATTCACCCTCCTGAGAACGAGATATGAAAGTACGACGCAACAGTAAATAACTGCTAATCTGGCCGATATCACAGACAATCGGCTTTCCCCTCCTCCCCTTCACCATCAGGGCTAGTACGCTCCACGAAATTCAATCAGCCACGACAGAACATCCCGCCAAAAAATTTATGAAGCCATGAGATTCTACTTATCGATTTTCCCAGTCAACTTCTTCCCACAGACTTCGCCCATTTGCATTCAGAAAGCGTGCGTCTTTTCCAAACTCGGAAAATATTGTCGTAGAGAAGCTTGTTTCTTAAAAAATTGGCATTGCGTGCCTGGTGTTTGCTCCAAAGAAATTGGATCGAACAAAGGAGGCGGCTCTTTGTTGTTTCACTTGTATTATAATAGCTTAGCGAGGATCCTTCCAACGACCTCCTATAGAATACTTGTCAATCCATTATAGAATGATAGAGATAGGATTGAATATATTAGATTTCTGTCAATTCCATATTGATATAAAATAAAACTAGATATGACTTATGATGCATGATTTAGAACTTCCTTGAA
>NC_052508.1:21420604-21459191 GCF_014356525.2 Nilaparvata lugens
TTGTGATGATTCAAAAAGAGACAGATAATTACTATGCACAACAAATTCAAGATCATGGTGAAAAACCTCCTTATTGTTTCCTTCAAGTATTTTTCCGACTCACATCTGGAGATCAAAGCTGTAAATACGACAGGAAAAACGATTGTCATTTGATTCTACATCCATAGTATAGCTTCAAGTTATTATTACTATAATATGATTTGGAAGGCTGGCTCCTGCTGTGTTGGATCCAAGACCCTGTTCATTTTTCAGAAGGCCTTCCAAGTTTATTATAATGATCGCTGCGGCAAATGGGGTGAACGAAATATTCGAGATCGTTAGATGAAGTTTATCTGATAAAGAAGCGTGGAAGGACGAACATATGAAACTGTTTCAGACGTTGACTTCCAGTCGTTCTCTTGTGTTGCGGGAAATTCAAAGCGTTGTCGCGTTACAGTTTCGGGAAACTACCAGAAAGTTTGCTCACATTTGGACCCGAATACAACAGTAGTACCCTACCACCTCCACTATTTCTCTTGCATTTTCTCTCTTGCTTTCTTTGCTCTTGTATGTGTGATCTCGTTCCTTTCTCAATTACACCTCCTCCACACTCATTCCGTCTTACACTCTTTCAATTATTACTTTCTCGCTCACGTTTTCCTTCTTTTCCAACGATCCCTTCTGGCTCATCCACTGCGGATATAGCGAGAAGAAACTGATACTAACATAAATACGCGTTTTTTCACAGCATGGATGCTAGCCTTGTTCTCAACACCATTCGGATGATCGCACTGAAACTTCAGTGTCTATAACCAGGAATTATTTCCACTGAGAACGTTCCTTTCACCTCGTATCATTGTGAACACCCTTGCTTTGCAAAACATCTCTCATGAAAAACTTCCAATATCATGTAATTTGATAATTATTTGTATTTGAACACGCTCAACTTGGCAATATTTGATTCTTGAACATATTATTTGGTTGTAGACACTTCAACCTGCGTCACTTGATACAAAGAAGAATAAATTCCCATTTAATTACATAATTGTAATAATGATATACAGTATGTAGTGACAATGAAGGAAGTCTATTACTGTAGTCAACCGCACGAAAATACTCCGATGGAAATTGGAACAGATGAGTGCAATGTTGCCAAATAAGAGTTGAGCAACTTTAATTGAATAAATGAGGATTTATTGATATTTTTAAAATACACCAGACGAATTGGCAACGTCTATGGGTGCTGGGCGGCTGTGGAGGGACTCATCTGTTCCAATTTCCATCGGACTACTATCGAACTATTGATTATAGTGAGCCCCTGGGCTTTAAAGCTCGATCAAGATACTGATGATATTCTGTCAGCTGTTCTATCAAACGCAGTGCTAATTGAAAGTAAAGCTATTAATTGTATGCAAAATTGCATGAAATTAATCCAGTTGATTCATGATTTGTAATTATTAATAATCCAGCGGATTTGTGATTATGATAAATTACTACAATTTTCTTGATGACATTTGTTTGTGTAATGATTTGAATATGATGTGTTGATAATTTGAAGTTGATTGAAGCATTCGAAAGTTATAGTCGAACATACCCATAAATCTACAACTCGATAATATATTAAAAATTAGGAGCTCACTAAGCTAAGCTCGCTCAAAACACTCGAGTTTTGTTTGTGTATCAACATGAATCAGATTATTGGAGATATCAATGAAGTTCTAATCACTTAAGAACACTTTACCGCTTCACTTGATACGAATCAGATCATAGTTCCCCAATAATATTGATGCTTTTAGTGATTACAATAAATTTTTCATTGATCATAATTATGAATCAACATGGATGATGTACTGATAATTCCATGCGGAGAGATTTCGAATATTCTGGAAACTGTTCTCATGGTACGATAATGTTGGAAATAGTAGTTCTATTAACTATTTTTCCTGTTTAACGATTCAAATAGAAAAATATGTTTGGATACAACAAACCAATTAAATCGAAAAACCATGAAAATAATAGTTTTTGTAGAATTTGTATTCATTTATGAATAGTACAGGAATAAAGAGAAATATAGTATAAAAGAGAGAAATAGTACCGGTTCAGTCTAGTTTTTGCTTCAATGTCATATTTTAATTGTGATTGTAGAATTTTTTACAATAAATGAATGAATTTTTGATATGAATTTCTCCTGGTGATAATGGGGAGTAGAACAACAGGCTCAAGCCAAATCTTAACTAACATGATTAAATGAATAATGAGCATATTATAAGTTTGTATTTCCGCACTCGCTCAGTAACAGGAAACACTTCCTGTCACTTCCTGTTCTTTCATTAAGAGTATACAGCTAACAAGGGAAGAGATACACCTCTTAAGATATTGAAAGAGTTTTAATGGAAAGGTGAATGTGAGGTGAGGTGAGAGACAAAAGGAATCTGACAGAGATGCCAATCAAGATATTGGGATACAGAGGCAGCTGAAGCCACCGATTGAGGCCTGTACCTGGATGGAGACAGTTCAATCCAATCTGATATCAATTAATGATTTCGCCAGCTTTGCTTTGCTTCAGTCAGCATCTATCCAGTTCAGCTGACTCATTCCAAGGCGAGCGAAGCGGCACGAGCGGGTTTCTCTACAACTATGAGTAGTTGAGTAGCTCTGTTCCCAATACTTTGAAATTTCGTACCCGAGCAGGGTATGGTTATCATTAGGTACGAATAGTTCTATATTTCCAATACTTTGAACTTTCCTGCTTGATTCTCCAATTTAGGTAGACTGTTACAGGTAGAAGAGCAGCTATACCAAGGACACCTTTGATTATCCTCAATCCTCATATTCCGACCAATTTTAGAGCAAGATGAATTTGATGAGAATTGTGGCTTTCATGATAGAACGTAATTCAGAAGAAATGTTTATTTGACTATATGTTTTAATAAAATTTAGATCATTTGAATGTCAATTTCATATGGATATAGAAACATTAATTGAACATGCTATTATGAACATGAATAATCTCTATAAAAAAAGAAGAATTTTAAGAAGGGTTTAATAATTTCAATATTTGTCTTGAACGATTCTTAAACATTCGAAAAATCTATAATTGATCTTCGTGAATTATTGGAAATCTACTATTCCCCTGAAGATGAATAGAACATTAGTACTCTCACCAAGTTTTGGTACCTTCTCCATTCACAATTTCTTATAGTAAATGATTTGCAATTATTCTCATTGAACCTTTTTTATTTCAATAATACTTTTGTCTCTTGCGACCTGGTATACAATTCAGTTCAACTATAACGAGAGTGCGTTACTGACTTCATACTGATTAATAATCAATTTAGTTCTGGAAGAAAATAATTCTATGACGTATGTTGTCAATTTTTTTCATCGTAATTCCCTAATCTATCTCAAATATTCACTCATGAAGCCTGGCAAGTATTTAAATATGGTCTAATCTCATTTAAGAGTGTCAAATTTCGGAGTCATGTGAAATTTCACGCAATCATTCTAAAATCCCTACAGTCTAGGCCTCCCACCAATGCAAGTGGAATATTTTCAGCTGTTTCTATGACCTTCAAGATGACCTTGGCGCATTGAACCTACCGTAATCTATTGAGTCTTGAGTTTGATAAGTTGTCAATGCGGTCGTTCCAAGGTGGATGTCATGGAAAGATGAGGAGATATGAGAGAGAAATATAGTGAGGCCTTCAGTAAGAGAGCTCAGATCATTAAATTGACAGATTTCATTTCCTAGCTGAGTTGACATTGGAGCCGAACAGCGAAGCGAGAACCCTACAAAGCCGGATGTAATTTTGCTTAATGTAATAACAGACTGAAGATTATACGGAATAGGAAACATAAATGGATGGGATTTGAAACGCTGCTGCCTGGCGGTAATGTGGGTGGGAGCTTGGCAAGGAGGGGGGGGGGTGTGGTTCATGACCTGAGGCTGACGTTTGCAGTTCGTATGTAGTCCACATCCGAGGCAGACTGAATTCAATTAAGGTCTGCAGTAAATGTCATGTAGACCAAGACGTCTGCTGTTGAATATCACTTATGGGACTTTGTGCACTTGTATTACTCAGAGCTGGAGTCGTTACTGCACCCGACTTAATGCAAGTGCCCTGCCACACGAATAAGTATGTGCCCAATCCACCTCGTTACATTTTCATCTTACTATTCCATTCCAATAAATGGCTACAATTCACTTCTCATCTCTTAAAACTCTATGCATTGTGAATCCAACACATTATATACCAGTATTGAGTATACTAATAGCGTGATGCCTTGAAACTTTGTAAATTCTAAACTTTTAATGGAATAACTCAGTTTGCTTTTACAATCACTCTCATCGCGGTCGAATTGATTCACACTCACTTTAATGTATCACGACGTCACAACTCATTCCATTCTTTGGAGACTTGCGTCCCATTGAAGTGCGCACTGAGTCGTCCTCTATGACTCTCTTCTCCATTTCGTATGAGAAAATATAATTGCGTTGAGTTTGAAATAAATCAATAAATGATGATTTCTTACGTCTAGGAATATTCCACAAAAATTATTTTATTTATCTTTTTGGTAAAATTCAAACTCCATTTTCGAAAACTGGAAAACCTATACTGGTATTATTGTCATAGTAATTGGAATAATGACCCTATAGGAAATTTGGTTTGTGGATTTCCAATGATAAAATAGGTTGGATAAAACTGGATGAATTAGATGTTTTAATTTTGAGATGACAAAATTGAACTGAGAAAATATTAAAATAAACTGATACAATTAATAAACAAACTAATGCAAGTTGAAAACAGGTTGTTAATCACAGGTGGCAAATAGCAGATGATTCACCACATTACCCCCCCCACGGGCAGACGATTTGGCGAAATTTTGAAGCTCACTTTTCCCTGGAACAGGGTGGGAAGGCTGAGGTGAATCGACTTGAAGGATGTATGCTGGCTTCACCCGGTCAATGGAAACAAAATTTCCACAAGAAGCATGAACATGTCAAGTAATCTCTTATCGTTGACGACCAGTACAAGCACGAGCCCAATCTCAACATTTCTTGTTCATGTTTGGCCAAACAAATGTGTTGCTGACTAACTTGAGTGAAGCATTGGGTCCGGGATGACTCAGGTTATGGAGGCTGTCAGAGACTTGTCGTCTAAAAGGTTGTGTAAGAAACGGTCGAGGTTTCCTTGTAGATACATACATCACAGAGCACAGTAAGTGGTGATCCAGGAATGGGTACACGTTCCAATGAAAGAGAAGAACTCTCTGGTCCTATCTTCTGGAGTTGGGTACCTCTGACATATTGTAAATCCATCGAAAACTCAGAGATGAATGATAATTGGATGAGTTGAATTGGTGGAAGTTGATTGGTTGAGTTTGTGGAGTTGATTGATTGGTAAGCATAGACTAGAGGCTTGTGATCTGTGTAGATAGTGAAGGGATGTCCTTCTAAGAGGCGGCGAAAATGCTGTACCGCTACATAAACAGCAAGTAGCTAGCGATAATTTACTGGCCAGCAACTTTCTTTCAAAGATAATTTTTTTTGAAAAGGAAGCAAGATGTTGACATAGTATACTGGCCAGTAACTTTCTTTCAAAGATAATTTTTTTGAAAAGAAAGCAAGAGGTTGCCATACGCCTTCAACCAGTTGTAAGCATTCTCCAACTGAGTGGTTAGAAGCATCAGTAAATAAACCAAGTATTTCATCCTCGAATGTTTCCTCATCTTTCCCATTCCTGAATTACTGTCATTAATCCATGCTTCATCAAGCTATATTGCTCTCTCAGTCCAGATGTTTGGCGGTATTCAAAAAGTGTTTTCTTCTATTATGTTCACTACTTGATTCATTCTTCAGAAATGTAATTCTATTTTTGTAGAAAATAAAAATTTCTATCCACCATCAAAAAATGTTCAAAAACAAAACTTGAAAGTGTTCAAAATTTTATGAATAATTGGAAACTTTTTATGGGTTAACAAAGTTTTGAAAATAATTTTTGGAGTTTTAAATTCTCGGGAAAATTTAGAACAATTGATGCAGTAATTGTGAACTGTGATTGTGAATTGTAAACGCTGAATTGCTGAACGACATTAAAAGGATATTCATCCTTGTCTGAAACAGCTGTGGATAGTAAGAGAGTGAGTGAGCGAGTGAGTATTGTGAAGAATCAAAATATCACATCCCCGAAATTCATAAGATGACATATAGCCAGCTGTGAAATATAAACACGATCATTTTAGAGAATATTGTGTTCTGTTATATAAATAAAAATAACGAGCGAAGCTCGGTGCCCCGATATTATTAAAATAAACTGATACAATAAATTAATAAACAAACTAATGCATGTTGAAAACAGGTTGTTCATCACAGGTGGCAAATATCAGATGATTCGCCACAACCCATTATAAGTGAATAGAGAGAGATTCAATATTCCTTTTATTCATTTTTAATAGTACTTTATTAGTTGAAATACTGCAGTTTGCCATCACAATACACAATGTAAGTATCAAGGTAAGGCGATAGAGACAGTATTTTTCAATATAGAAAGCATTTATAACTGCACAAAACATTTTTTGTTTGGGTTCAATTATTAACAGTTTTGATTTTGTAACAAATTCAATATCCAGAATTGAGGAACTGTAGTTTACTGAAATTCATTTCTTGCTTACAATGATACTTCCACATCAAATGAAGTTATTGTACAGCTTTAAAGAGACATTGTCTCGAGCACGAGTACAAGACACAAAATCCGTGTCGTAATTAGGATTTATTTTTCCAAGAAAGTCGGCCTGTTCATGCAAATAAAGACCGCTGCTGTAAATTGTTGGTTTTTCTCTGCGAGGTTTCCTAATATCTCACAAAGGGTAACTGCTTCCTTTATCTTGCGGTTCCTGGACAGTACTTTCGCAGAAACTCTCCTACTTTTTCACTCGCTCAATTCCCAACTTGCTTTATCCGTGCAATCACTCTCTTGCTATTTCTCTCCCCCTAGTTCTTGGTTTCGTCTTATCATCTTACCTCGTGCCCTCTGGCGCAATCCTGGCCGCCATCCTTTCTCCTTCAGTCCGGACTGATTTTAGCAGATTCAAACTCCGGCATTCTCCCTCGAACATAAACTTCGCTTATCCTATTTTATGCGTTGAATGCGGACCTTCCCCTTGTTTCTTAACCAAGGCGCAACGCGTCTCTGAGCGCCCCCGCTACCTGTGTACTTTATGCCGCCCCATAACCTTTGTACCAGGGCTATTTTAAAGCAGCTACGTGCTTCGGAATTCGAATACTGCACAATCCCTCGCACGTATCTTATATACAGCTCAGTCTTTGTGTTTATAACGGCCAAGTGCTGAAGGGATGCTGATATGCTGCTCACAGCTGAGCAGAGGGTGGGTGGCAGCGGGTAGCAAAAATGCCTCCTACAAAGATAAGACTCTTTCATTAAAAAATTACTGCCGGCTCCAACCACAACTTCAAAGGGATCCTGACTGGGTGGTAGCTCAGCCAATTCTATGAATGCTTAGGATGCTCTTGCAAGATCCGATATTGTTATAAATTTCATTCCTATTCTATCTTCATAATATCATTCCCTTTTATTCTATTCTCAGTTTGCAGCATTGCATGGCAGTTTCCCTCCCATCCCCAAACATTTTCTTGTTACATTATAGAATGTATAAAATGCATGAGAATGGCCAAAAAAATGATTATAAATTTGAATTGAATAATATTCAACAAGCTGATATTTCCAATAATCATGAAGTTTATGTCCCTCACTTTGAATTATCTGGATGAGTCAACAAAAGCTGAGTTCTATGAGTCTTATTAGCGGCGGGAAATTGCTGTATTTCGAATTAGCCAGTTGCGTTATTACAAACAGAAGATTGATGGCTATAACTCTTGGTAGTATTATATAGACTGAAAATTTCACATTGCGATTGAAGGATCCATGAACACTGGTTTTGGAAGAATATTTCTTCTCACAATTACTGACTGTATGATTGAATTCATGAAACTTGTGCGTTGAAACGGGGTAAGTTATTACGCTGTATATTATTTTAACACACCAGTTTGATTAATTCGTGTTCAAGGAGAGTTTTCTGCAAGAAAAACAGGAAATGGTGTGACACGTGGATCAACAATTAATGCCAAACAACAGAGCAGCTAGACAAACAAAGGGAAAGGTAGCAAGAAGGCAGGCATGTTCGACGGGTTGACATGTTTGTCATGTTTTAACCATAGAGGATTGGACCAGGATGGAATAGTAGGCAAGAAAAGAAGGTTAGAAACTTTTGGATTGAGAGAGAAGGTGGTGTTGAAGAGTTTCACACCCCGAAGAATGTAAACAGGCCTGTCGTTAGCCTACCCGCAACACTTGTTATGCCGAGCCAGGCCAGCTCTTGTCTGAGTCGGTGGCGAGGTTAGGAGGACTCGCGTGTCGCACGAACATTGGCTGCTAACCTGGCTGCTATCCCGGACACCGCCAAAGTCGCAGCACCAACTTCACGTTTCACGTCTTTCGCCATCGATCCACAAACAGAACATGTTTCTTCGCCAAGTTTTACGCGTCACGTCAACTCTTCATATATTCTCGCTGTTACGA
Source organism: Nilaparvata lugens (assembly GCF_014356525.2). NCBI lineage: Eukaryota > Metazoa > Arthropoda > Insecta > Hemiptera > Delphacidae > Nilaparvata > Nilaparvata lugens. Next base: position 21,429,181 of record NC_052508.1, read on the forward strand.
CATTTCACTCTCTCTTTCTCCTAAGATGCCGCTCTCTGCTGTTTATACTTCGCATCTCACCTTTCTCCAGTAACACGGCACAAACAGAATAGTGTGCTCACTTTTTGTCGTTCCAAAAATAACGACAATTTCCGACACGTATGTTTGAACTTCTGTCTTCAAATTGCTTGTTCATTCAAGTGGAAGTTTTTGTTGTGAGTGTTGAAGAACTTTGTTAACGGAGTGCTCTTACTGTTTTTACATGTGTAATCATTGTTTTATCGTTTTTGGAGAAAAATAAAGAACTCACTTGACAAACATGATTATAAGATATCAGAGTTATCAGATATCCACCATACACAGGCTGATACGTTATAAGTGCACTTTTTACATATTATGCATTGGGTTGAAATTACCAATTTCCTACTTAAATGAATTATAATATCTAGTTGGAAATTCAGTTGGAAATTGATTTCTTATTTCAATTCTGATTCTTCAAACAATCATAATCTATGAAGCGCATTATAAATTATGTTGAAAACATATTCATCTAATTTATCGAGACTCAAGAAGATAGATTGAATGGTTATGACCCATCCTATTCAACGATTGAACTTCTACTGCTCTACATTCATACAGCTGCCTCATGTCAGGCATAATCTTGTTCTCATTGTTTGATTCTGAAATTAAGATGCAAATGAATTGAACTCAAAAACTCGATTAAGTAACAAATTTTGTGGAGAATGAATTTGGTTTGCACCTCACATTTTCCAGAAAAATTGAACGAAACTCCAGAATTTCAAAGTATGATCAAGTGAATCATTCCAGGTAGCATCAATTTGAAATACTGTAATCCGTATAGAATGGTAGTTGTTCAGTATGACTAGTGGCAAGGGTGTTCCAAGATCGTGAATGAGTAGCATTTGGAGAAAGATAGGGAGAGAGTAAGTGAAAGAGAGAGACGAAGAAAGAGAGGAAAAGTGAGCGATATATAGAAATAACGAGTAAGTGCCGTTAGGTCAAAAGAGCAAGTTGGAATTGAGGTCGGGTAGATAGGTGTTATAATGTAAGGAATCAAGTTAAGACCTGAGCACTTACTCAGAGGGCAACCCGAAGTATTAAAATGCAAATGTGAATTGCAAATGAATGAAAATCGTCTCCCTCATTTCTTCCCTGGAGGTGTTTCGTGTAACAAAGTCATCTCTGCATCGTACACCATTTCTCTGGTTCCACCTCTCAACTAGACCCTCGGGTAGCACATATCTGCTTCTACATTACATTAAATTTGACTATGCAAGTAAACTGGCATATAATTATAGAGCAATTCCCTGCACTCGAATATTTAAATTGATTAAGTGTTCATATCTGAATTTTAGAATAGAAACAAATCGACAACAGTAATTTCATACTGTTTGAATTGCGCTAGTACAAAATCCTATTATGGTGTAAAAGATTAACTTGCCTCTTGTACACTATTGTTTGGATACACCAAGCGAGATCAATAACTCCAATTATTGTGGATCAAAGTGATCCCATGTATATTTGATAAACTGATCCTAGATAGTTCATTCCAATCGATTGATACAAGCCATAATAAATATAAACAACTTGAAAATAGAAATTTTTTTCAGTATCGTATAATTATGTATGGAACGTTTTCCTATTTGCTATTCACCTTGGTGTGAGTGAAAGGAATCCCCACAAATTCCTGCAGCTATTATAAACTACTAGTATAGTTCTGTGACAGTAGACCTCACGCAGTTTTCTCATCCACAAGTATCTGATGTCACCTGTTTGAAATGTTAACAACCTCAGTTCACGTTTAAATTTGTATTCCATATAATAATTCAATCAGTTCCGTGATAATCTTTCCATCTGATGAAAATTATTTTTCACTATCAAAAATATAAGGATACCTTCACCTTATTTAGTTCCTTTGGTTATTTTTGATAACCTATCAATAATTAGTTTCTTTTCATATGTGAGAATATTGATACTGATGGGCACGCATAATAAATACCATGACTGCAAAAAAATCTGGTGTGGCACACTCACACAACATTCCATGCCGTTCGATCACATGACGCTAGTGTTCAAGCGCATCTCAAGTCTACTATTCAAAGATCTGAGCCAGCTGGTGACAGGACAATAACGCTGGAGACTCACGAGGTCTGCTATCTCTTCATAGTGAATGATTTAATAGAATCAACAGTTGCCAACAGTTCGCAATTGAATAATCACATTTTCTCGAATTTCGAGCTTATTTTCAATTATGGGTGAAAATGTTACTGAATATTAATTGTATAAATTTTCATGCTCAATCTTCTCCACTTGAATTTTTTTGTTTAAATTGTATCTGAAGCCTAATAACTAAGAATCAGAAATCAAACTTTACATAGATGGGGCGGAGCTCCTGACATTTTTACATATATGGGACTCGTGGCAGTTGATAGAGCTTATTAATGGCAATTCCAGGTATAAATTTGATCGAAATCGTTGGAGCCGTTTTCGAGAAAATCGCGAAAAACCCTGTTTTTGAAAACATTTTTGTCATTTTAGCCGCCATCTTGAATTGAATTTGATCGAAATTGTTCGTTCCGGATCCTTATATTGTAAGGACCTTAAGTTCTAAATTTCAAGTCATTCCGTTAATTGGGAGATGAGATATCGTGTACACAGACGCACATACACTCATACACACACACACACACACACACACACACACACACACACACACACATACAGACCAATTAAAAAAAAACACTTTTTTGGATTCAGGGGACCTTGAAATGTATAGGAATTTAGAAACTGGGGTACCTTAATTTTTTTCGGAATACAATATTTCCTTGCTCTTACCTATGGTGATAGGGCAAGGAAAGTAATATTGAGACCAAAGTCCTCAACGATGCATAACTCTTCAAGGTTTGGAACTATATACCTTATAGAAATAGACACGACTTCTCCAGAACAACTGTGTAATCCACTTATCAGCTGATTAATTATGGATAATTCTATAGTCTGATTAATCCTATCTTCAGAGTAGATGATATATATAGTGATATCAGATTATGGAGGAATTCTTTCTCTTTTCATATTATCTTTAAAAGGGAAAATTTCAAAAAACCTTGTGTATATATCGACGCGCAGTTGAAAAAGGAATATTCCTGCCGAATCTCATCGAATTCTATCGAAGCGTTTGGCCGGAATCGCGTTACATAGCGTCCAAAAACCAACATCTCATTCGCCCAAAAACATACACCTCACTAAGTTCGGTCAACTATAACATGTGAAACGTCCTACTATCAAAATAATTCCACGTTTGTTTCTTTCTTCGACATGAAGTTCACTCATGTTCTTTCTTGCTACGCAGATAATTTACTACCTAGAAATTCATACTGTTCAAATCTCATTATTGCTTCAGATTTTATCACTGGATGGCTAGTGAATTTATGAAAGTTCATTTTTCTATCATTCATATTTCAAGATCTCAAATCATTCCACCAAAAATGAGCGTTCACAATATTTGTGGCCATATATACTTTGGGAGATATAAACTGGTTATATATACTGTGGCCATATATACATATAATTTTGGGAGAATCCACCTCTGATTAAATTCCACATTTATAACAATGAATAACTAAATATATGATGAAAAGTATAGCTATGCAATAATGCTACAAGAATGATGCTTCTTAATGCTTGAATAATAATTTATATGAATTATGAGTTGAAATGAAACATCAATGAGATGTTATTATGTTATGCGTATAATATCAGTAGGTACTTTCTCTTTCATCCATATTAATTGACCGCATAGATAATTCTCAAGTGATAGGCTAGTTTTTAGAAAGCTAATAATATGCACTCTTACATGAGTCATGATCTCTTTACATAGTCGAATATATACAGTCAATACCAACCACATCTGTGGCTCACTAGTCATGATGAATGAACGAGACTTAATCATTCCAAGATCTGTGATAGTAGGGATTGCAGTGAACGTTTTATGGGGAGGAGCAAATGTTTCATCATTACTTCTATTAAGATGACCTATTCCACCCTCTAGGTATCCTAATAATTGCGAAGTATTGCTACAACGCGGACTAGCTACAGTCGGATATGGGTCGGGGTCAGCAGCCGTACTGACAGGTGGAGATACCGGACCTACACTTCTCCCTCTATCCTGATTCTTTACCCTCTGCTTCTTTCGCGAGATTTTTACTTTCAGGGGAAGAGTGTTTGCCCGTGCCGTTGCTGGCCGATTCGGCCCTCGGCCTTTGGAATACAGGGTGGGTGTTAATGGAGATTAAGATAACCCTATACAAGGAGACGGATCTGACTATCAGATCCCTACCAATAATTCTATTTATAAAGGTAGTACGCAATCTGGACCAACTGCGAATTGACGGCGAGCAAGCTGTACCTGCAAGCCCGGGATGTGGTTTAGAGAATAGGGTGCAGGGTATGAGGTATACGGTATAAGGTATAGGGAACAGAGAATCAATAATAAGATTATTATTCTCTACAGCAAATAAATATCTGCTCAATAATCCGCAATCTGAGAATTGCGCTCTAGCTCTCAGCAAGCTGGACCTGCTAGCTAAATACAGTATATCAATTTCAATTACGTGGTAATTAAAGCTTAGAGGATAAGGTTTTAGGTGTAGGATTTCTGAATCGCGAGCCTGCAGCTGCGAAAGGATTTTCAGCAATTCTGAAACTGCTAAACAGGATTTCCGCGCTAATCTGGTGACTGCGCGCCGGTTATTAAGGGCTAATCTGTGACTGCCCTTAAGGGTATGGGAATCGCTCTCAATCGTCCGAAACGCTTTTAAATTAATAGTCAGTATGTCGACTATTAGGAGAGGATAGAAAAGATTTTTCACAGACACAGTCTGTAGAATAATATCGGGAAGACAACAGTCTGTCGTTGTCAGGGTAGGAAAGGATTTTTCCAGGATTTTCCACAAGGTAAATATCGAGTCAGAGACTCCTAATTCAGGAAAAGATTTCAATAGACTTTTCCAAGTAATTGCCAGTCTAAGGACTACCAAAAGATCGATCTCTAATTTACAACTGAGATCACGGGGAAATTCGTGAATTTTCCACAGGGAAAACCAGCAAATAATATTTGCTATTAAAGAAGACAGGTTTCTAAGAATTTTAGAAAGGATTCGCGGGTCTGAAAACCCGCGACTAGGACGATCTCGAATCTGGAACTGAGATCAGGAAGGACTTTAACACAGGAAGAATTAAGAGGAAGAAAGAGAAAGGATGCCGCAGTCTAAAAACTTCGGCGAGGAAGTCCTCAAGCTGTACCTGAGAGCTAGAATGATTTTAGAATAGGAAAAGTGAAGAGAAAGTAGGAGAAAGAATGCCGCAGTCTAGAAACTTCGGCGAGGAAGTCCTCAAGCTGTACCTGAGAGCTAGAAGGATTTTAGAATAGGGAAAGTGAAGAGAGAGAAAGAGAATGGACGTCGCAGTCTAGAAACTTCGACAAGGACGAACTCAAGCTGCACCTGAGTTCTCTAGGAAAAGGATCGGACTTTTCCTACTTGGAACTACAGCAAGTCAGAAACTGCTAAGCGAATTTGAAATACAGGGCCACTCTATAGTATGAAAACTAAGCAAGGAAAATTTACCATAAATGATAATAATCTCTCTACAAGGATAAAAATTAATCGAGAAAACTTTTCTCAAAAGGAACAGGGATTTCCCACAAGAATAAAAATTAATTGAGAAAAACTATTCTAAAAAGGACAGGGATTTCCCTACAAGAATAAAATTCAATGGAGAAAAATTACTCTTTTAAAAATACTTGAGAAAACTTTTCTCAAAAGGAACAGGGATTTCCCACAAGAATAAAAATTAATTGAGAAAAACTATTCTTAAAAAGGACAGGGATTTCCCTACAAGAATAAAATTCAATGGAGAAAATTACTCTTTAAACTAAAGGCCACCTTACTACAGAGAAGAAAAATATACGGACTACCAGTCCTGACATACAATTACCTGAAATGACGTGGATACTGATATGGAGAATAGCGAACCGATTCCCACTTCCCGTATTATAATTAAAAACGTCGTGAAGCGACAGAGTCGAGACTTATAAATTAAGTACTCAAAAATAATCTGCTATAAGAGCCTAGCTAAATTTCCCCACTCAACTATTTGTAACACAAACTTGAGATCCCTTACAGGTTTCAAAACCAAGGATAACTCGTTCACCCCCAGTGATACGAATTTAGGAAAAATAACCGACAAGAAAGAAAATCCCCCAGGAAGTTCTATCTTCAAATACAGTCGGCAATTCGACATACAATATTCCATTCACTAAAATACAGAATAGAATATTAACCCACTAATACACCACTATTAGGAGCGCCGCTCGGAACGCAGCCGTACACGAACCCGTTCACCGAACACTGCTTCTGTCCCGTCTTCTTGGAGCTGCACCGGGTCGCTGAAAATTAGGAGGCCGGGGGAAAAGAGCTTCCTGACCAATGAGAGTCTGAAAAGACGATCACGCCACTGGTCATGTGACGGGGTTTTGACTCAGCTGCTCCTGATGTTAAGGGTGCAGCAAATGATGACAATGATACTAATTGCTACACTAATTCAGGCCGGTAAACAATATTTCTATTCCAGAAATTTCATGAAGAACGATACCAACCCGACTCGGTAGCCGCTTATCGTTTTGATGATACGGCTGCTGCTGATTCAAAGGGGTTGACGGCGATGGTGATAATGTGCATACACAACTACAAATCTAACAAAATATATCCGGCAGTCGATCCAATTCCTATTCTAAAACAGAATAAATTCGCTAATTTTACACTATTCGACAGCTCTTCATCCGTCACAAAAATTCACTTTGTGACACCCCACTCCTACTAATGAGGGGGGGGGGTTGGTGATGGGGTACCGGTTGACTCCGTGTTGAACCCATGATCACACACCTGAAGTACAGCACTCAAGAATGTCAAGCTGAAAAGAAGAATAATTAGTGCAGTAGGTCAGGCTTCTCAAAGCCACAAGATAAGCATGACCTAACGCTGAAAAAGAAACAACCTGTTGCTCCAACTATTGTAACAGCAATATTAGCAATAGACTTCATCGCTTGTTATCTCCCGATAACACCGATAACGACAGCCCCTGGCTGACAGCAGCTGTATAATAATCTGAAAGAAAAGGAAAAGTAAAACGGCACAGCACCTGTGAAGAATGAAAAGAAAAAGGAGAAAAAGATGAAAGATGAAAAGAGAACCATTCACCCCTCATATGGAACACATTAGAGATCTACCTGGTACTGCTCTTCTCCATCGGCTCCTGTACTGTTGACAGCTGGAATACAATGAATTGTTATCAAAATCATTTACCCCTGATCTCCTTATCTCGGATCGGGTTTTCAATTCTCCTTTCCCACTAAATTCGCTACCGCTACGGCGATTTTCAATTGAATGAGCTACACTATAACCTGAGTTAACTCTGTTCAACTCGCCCCCCTCTATATGAGGAAACCGTGACAGTACATCCCGTACCACAACTTTATCCTGCCTATTCTTAATATTTAAAGCATTCCCCTGCTTCTCTATATTTTTAGGACAGGGATATAGTCTAATAGGTTCAACCCTCTTATGGAGCTTTACTTTTTTCCCGCTTACAGGAGCTTGTTCAGAGATAGGTGAAAACTTTTCAAGTTTTCTTACAGGGAGTTTATCTACCTTCTCCATCCCGGAGACAACTGATAATTTTCCCTCATCATCCCTACTCCTTAAGCGAATACCATGAGGCTCTAACTCTATTACAGCTCTCATATCACGGAGATTTTTCAATCCTAAAACCATTCGCGATTTTATATCGGGTGTGATAGCTACCTTCCAATTATAATTTTTCCCACAAACGATAACCGGTAATATGGGCTCCCCCTCTACTCCAAGACGGTTGGCTACTTCAGAAGAGATAAATGTTTTATCTGTCGTCGTATCAATTGAAGCATTAAGATCCATTCCACCTACTCCCACATGGACATAAATCCCATCTCCATCACTCTCACTCTCCCGTCTCTCACTAGCTACTGTAGCAGCTTTCGAGATACAAGACTTAGACATCCCTTCACGCTTTAAGCTACCTGTTACTCCATTATCTACTATACTAGGTTCCCATTCTACAATTCTATCACGCATTTGAATACTCATATTATGATGCTTCATAAATGACATACCCAATGACACATCGTGAGAAAGCCCCTCTACAACTACCGGTTGAAATGAAACTAAAATATTTTCTACTTTTAAATTAGTTATAATTTTTGTGGAAAAATTATTATACTTCCCATTGGATAATATTTCATGGTGACTACACTTTTCTTTTCTAACACACCCTACTTGCTCTAACACTTTAAGAGCTTTTCCGCTAATACAGGATACCTCTACTCCCATATCTAACAGTGCAATAAATTTTTGCCCTGCAATTTCTACATCAATAAAAATGCGCTCATCCCCCAACTTTGACCTCGTACTTAAAACACGTGATGACTTCACTACAGCGATTCCTGATATCTTATTAGTTTCTGAGACACATTTACAATAATCAAAAATTTCTTTACACTTTTGACAACTAGAAATTTCGGGACAACTCGACTTCCAATGCCGTACTTTATTACAATTCCAACACTTAGGCTCTTGGATTTCTCCTACCTTATTTTCTCGCGTTTTCGGTGCGGCTTTAGACTGAAAATCACTCCGTTTTTGTTCTTCACTTTTCGTGCTTTTCAGAGATAACCTCCCGTTTCTCTCTTCAGCACGAATCGCCTCATACTCTCTGGTTACATCTAACAACTGATCTACATTTTTAACCCCTACACTACGAACATATAATTTATACCGTGGTAATAAATTTAAATACAATCTTTGAAGCATCCTATCCCCCTCATAACTACCTAACCGTCTCATTAAGGTAAGCAAGGCTTTGGCATACTCATCAGCCGGTTCGCCCTCCCTCTGCTTCCTTGCAATGATCTGACTCTCAAGGTCGTTACTATAAGAATGAGGATAATAACGGAGTTTAAATGCCTCTACAAAATCAGCCCACGTCCTCCACTGGGAGCGACGATTCCGCATCCAAAGTAGGACCCTCCCTCCATCAGCTCCGGCAGGGCTATAAGAGATTGCTCCCCAGAGATCCCATATGCGCCCTGGAGTTCCGCGAGCCTCTCGATGAAACTGGGAGCATCCGATACACCATCAAAATGTAAATTCCAACTTCTTACCTTGTCGCAGACTTCTCCCTGACTATACGTGCCTGAAGAGTGGGACAGTGCCGCCTCTGTACCTGGTTGAGAGGCAGCAGCGGTCCGGGATCGAAGGTGCTCGACCATCCTCCTCCTCAGCTCCTTCAAAGTCCCCGCTGCCGTCAGGCCGAGACTCTCTAGGTAGCCGACCGCTTCCTCCTTATTCAGCCGATACACCCACGACACTCTGGGGTCGACTTCGCGTTCCGCGAGGTCCTCCCGGCGGACCGCCTGTATGACTTCATCATCCTGATGAGTAGTCTCTTCTCCGTGTACACTCATCACGGATTGGGATTCACCTAAACCCTCTTCGCGATTTTCTTGGGCGCCAGACGTCTTAGCCCCACGTTGGGCGCCAGTTTTATTAAGATGACCTATTCCACCCTCTAGGTATCCTAATAATTGCGAAGTATTGCTACAACGCGGACTAGCTACAGTCGGATATGGGTCGGGGTCAGCAGCCGTACTGACAGGTGGAGATACCGGACCTACACTTCTCCCTCTATCCTGATTCTTTACCCTCTGCTTCTTTCGCGAGATTTTTACTTTCAGGGGAAGAGTGTTTGCCCGTGCCGTTGCTGGCCGATTCGGCCCTCGGCCTTTGGAATACAGGGTGGGTGTTAATGGAGATTAAGATAACCCTATACAAGGAGACGGATCTGACTATCAGATCCCTACCAATAATTCTATTTATAAAGGTAGTACGCAATCTGGACCAACTGCGAATTGACGGAGAGCAAGCTGTACCTGCAAGCCCGGGATGTGGTTTAGAGAATAGGGTGCAGGGTATGAGGTATACGGTATAAGGTATAGGGAACAGAGAATCAATAATAAGATTATTATTCTCTACAGCAAATAATATCTGCTCAATAATCCGCAATCTGAGAATTGCGCTCTAGCTCTCAGCAAGCTGGACCTGCTAGCTAATACAGTATATCAATTTCAATTACGTGGTAATTAAAGCTTAGAGGATAGGTTTTAGGTGTAGGATTTCTGAATCGCGAGCCTGCAGCTGCGAAAGGATTTTCAGCAATTCTGAAACTGCTAACAGGATTTCCGCGCTAATCTGGTGACTGCGCGCCGGTTATTAAGGGCTAATCTGTGACTGCCCTTAAGGTATGGGAATCGCTCTCAATCGTCCGAAACGCTTTTAAATTAATAGTCAGTATGTCGACTATTAGGAGAGGATAGAAAAGATTTTTCACAGACACAGTCTGTAGAATAATATCGGGAAGACAACAGTCTGTCGTTGTCAGGGTAGGAAGGATTTTTCCAGGATTTTCCACAAGGAAAATATCGAGTCAGAGACTCCTAATTCAGGAAAAGATTTCAATAGACTTTTCCAAGTAATTGCCAGTCTAAGGACTACCACAAGATCGATCTCTAATTTACAACTGAGATCACGGGAAAATTCGTGAATTTTCCACAGGAAAACCAGCAAATAATATTTGCTATTAAGAAGACAGGTTTCTAAGAATTTTAGAAAGGATTCGCGGGTCTGAAAACCCGCGACTAGGACGATCTCGAATCTGGAACTGAGATCAGGAAGGACTTTAACACAGGAAGAATTAAGAGAAAGAAAGAGAAGGATGCCGCAGTCTAAAAACTTCGGCGAGAAGTCCTCAGCTGTACCTGAGAGCTAGAATGATTTTAGATAGGAAAAGTGAAGAGAAAGTAGAGAAAAGAATGCCGCAGTCTAGAAACTTCGGCGAGGAAGTCCTCAAGCTGTACCTGAGAGCTAGAAGGAATTTAGAATAGGGAAAGTGAAGAGAGAGAAAGAGAATGGACGTCGCAGTCAAGAAACTTCGACAAGGACGAACTCAAGCTGCACCTGAGTTCTCTAGGAAAAGGATCAGACTTTTCCTACTTGGAACTACAGCAAGTCAGAAACTGCTAAGCGAATTTGAAATACAGGGCCACTCTATAGTATGAAAACTAAGCAAGGAAAATTTACCATAAATGATAATAATCTCTCTACAAGGATAAAAATTAATCAAGAAAACTTTTCTCAAAAGGAACAGGGATTTTCCCACAAGAATAAAAATTAATTGAGAAAAACTATTCTTTAAAAGGACAGGGATTTCCCTACAAGAATAAAAATTCAATGGAGAAAAATTACTCTTTAAACTAAAGGCCACCTTACTACAGAGAAGGAAAAATATACGGACTACCAGTCCTGACATACAATTACCTGAAATGACGTGGATACTGATACGGAGAATAGCGAACCGATTCCCACTTCCCGTATTATAATTAAAAACGTCGTGAAGCGACAGAGTCGAGACTTATAAATTAAGTACTCAAAAATAATCTGCTATAAGAGCCTAGCTAAATTTCCCCACTTAACTATTTGTAACACAAACTTGAGATCCCTTACAGGTTTCAAAACCAAGGATAACTCGTTCACCCCCAGTGATACGAATTTAGGAAAAATAACCGACAAGAAAGAAAATCCCCCAGGAAGTTCTATCTTCAAATACAGTCGGCAATTCGACATACAATATTCCATTCACTAAAATACAGAATAGAATATTAACCCACTAATACACCACTATTAGGAGCGCCGCTCGGAACGCAGCCGTACACGAACCCGTTCACCGAACAACTGCTTCTGTCCCGTCTTCTTGGAGCTGCACCGGGTCGCTGAAAATTAGGAGGCCGGGGGAAAAGAGCTTCCTGACCAATGAGAGTCTGAAAAGACGATCACGCCACTGTTCATGTGACGGGGTTTTGACTCAGCTGCTCCTGATGTTAAGGGTGCAGCAAATGATGACAATGATACTAATTGCTACACTAATTCAGGCCGGTAAACAATATTTCTATTCCAGAAATTTCATGAAGAACGATACCAACCCGACTCGGTAGCCGCTTATCGTTTTGATGATACGGCTGCTGCTGATTCAAAGGGGTTGACGGCGATGGTGATAATGTGCATACACAACTACAAATCTAACAAAATATATCCGGGCAGTCGATCCAATTCCTATTCTAAAACAGAATAAATTCGCTAATTTTACACTATTCGACGGCTTTTCATCCGTCACAAAAATTCACTTTGTGACACTTCAAAGTAGAAAGTAGGTTTTACAAGAAATAGATTTCGTAACGCATCTAGTCTGTGAATCCAACAGTGAAATGCAGTAGCCATTCTCATGAGCACCTATAAAATATAATGATACATAATAAAATGAACTCGCCAGTGTGGAAACAATTATGCCAGCATGATATCAATCATATGCGCTCTGAGAGATATAAGATGGCGGAGCCGAGAGAAGCATTAAATCGGCCATTTATCAAGACACTCGGGTGGCAAGCATATTCAAGACATTGTCTTGTGTTTTATGTGCAAGCTGCCTGTGGCACTGATGGATTTGCTCGATTGTTCCCTACTTGATGGTATCATTAGCCTCTCATCACTTTGTCTCACCATTGTCTCTTTCTCCCTTGCTCCAACTTTGTCCCTGATCTCTTGCCACCCTCGCATATCATTTCTTCTCCTGCCCACACTTGTTTTCCTACGCTCCTTCTTTGCTGTAATCTTCTTCATCGACTAGGCCTAAACAATATTACAATGGAGTTGGGAACAACTTGCACTGTACAGGATAGTTCTTGTCTGAAGACTGAGATGTTAAATCAAAAATTATACAGCCCTAGTAACACGTATGTTAGAGATTCAAAGTTTTCTCAGTTGAGAAGACATATTTTCTTCTTTAGAAATTTGTAACTCTAGTATATAGAGTCAAAAAAGTAACTGGTTAGGTACGGCGATATTAGAATAGTGTTTTCGGACAATGTATTTTAACATTTGAGATTTGTTGTCAATACCCCTGAACATGATAAGAAACTGATAAAGAATTATAAAAAGGAAAAAGGAAAAGTATGGGATGATTGATGACATTGGCGTCATGTATGCGTTTCAATTTATAATAATTTCACTGAAAAAGCGTAATGGAAAGCTCCTGTAGAAGGGGAGATACTAGTTTATTAGCTATTTTACTTTGATGCTAGGGAATCAATTTCTTGTTATTTTGTTAATTCTGACAGTGTGTTTTTTTGATTTTTGATTAAGGAAAAAATCAATCATTCGAACCAGGTATTTTTATGTTCAATTGTCTAGTGAGATAACAAAATCCAGCAAGTCATTTACGAAATTGTAAGGTTTCATTCAATATTAATAAAAATTTAGCTCGTATCACTGGGAGGTGAAGTATTTGACTCATTTGTGATGAGTTTACATAGGTATTAATACAATAGTTTCCTGACCAAATTCATATTGAAGAATCATCATTACTTTCCATACATTTAATTGCTCTACTCTACTGATCTATTAAACTGTACGTTCAATGTATTTTCATTTTGATTCTGCTTTACATGGAATTGGATCTGAACTCTCCCACAATCCCTATCAATAAATGGAAAATACCTTGAATCAATAGTTACAGGAATAATGAATTTACATTATTATTGAGGTTGATCCTTTGGTTTGATATTGGGTCTCACATAAAGCTAATTGATTGCGTAATCGGTGCTGGTTGCCACGACCCATTAAACAGGGAAGAGCTGAATTGGGCTGCCTCTGCCGCTAATGATTATTGTAGCTGATTCGGTCGATAGATTCTCTGTCATTGTTCTCAACAACGTTTAGCAATATCAATTTTAACAAATTGCTACTGCAACCCCTACAGTTCGCTTGCAACCCATGAATGTTGATAGTTGCTGTCACATTTTCCAAAATGAGAATTAGGCAATTATCGTATTTCCGAAATTTCGCGGTCATAAAAGCATTTCCAAGTGTGGTTATAGGTTGTAGACGCCATCTAGACTGTTCGTCTGTTATCAAAGTCATTCTGTTCAAATGCTTTTTTTGGGTAGCACAATAGATTTGTGAATAAATGGTTATTTCTATGTCAATGGTTATTACTTCCTAGACGTTGTTTTTCATTTTCCATCCATCCTATCCATTCAACTCAATTGATTATATTGAGATTATTCATCCTCCATTCAATGAATTATTAAAATTGATATAATGAATAGATCAACTAACTCCTCATTCAAAGAATCAATATATTCAACCGAACCCATCGCGAGCACTTATTATAATAAAGATAATGATGTCATCTTCAAAAATCCACTATCTTCTTTCTGGTGCTACACTCTTCCTTGATTCATTTATCAAGAGCCATCCATCCTTTGTTGGGATCAATCGGTGAAGAAAATATGTGTGCTTACAAAATTTGTTGAATTCATTGTTTTTTGCGAATTGTGAATTTATGTAACATCCTTGTAACAAGTATCTGAATATCACAGTCCAAACAATGAGTGAGTTGTGGTATTACATTGTATACAAAAGTACATATGAATCACAGTCAGTTGTCATAATTTCAACGTTCAACAATAGATTATTCTTTACAAGTGGTAATTGGAAAGCTTTATACATGAATCAGATATAGTTCAAGTGGTGGCTTTATTTATTTCTTTTAGGATGTATCCTGTTGTATGGTGGCATCAGTTTGTTGTGGGTTTCTAGAAGGTTGAAGGTTGGCAAAGACGTGGAGGATTCAGAATAGACGAACAAGAGATTGGGACTGCCTCTGAGAAGCGATAAGGATTACTGCCTGACTGAGAACAGAACTGCTCGAGCGAGTAACCAGATTAGAAACAAGTGTTGATTCTCCCAGCTCTGAATTAACGCCCGCCCCTTCACTCACTCACTCACACTCTCTATCCACTCTATTATCCTCTCTCTCCCTCTTGTTTCTCATACTATCTCGAATCCTCAGTGCAGAATCCAATAGCGGATTTGACAGAGATTGTTGTATTCCCAAACAATGGTTTTCATTTCCACCCACATAAACACCCGATATTGGCAATTCCAATTATAGTAGACTAAAAACACAACAATTCGTTCCGGCTGCACGTGAGTAGGTGTACAACGATTAGAACACATGCAAATTATAATAATTGGTATAGAGTAATTCATATATGCATGAAATACAGGCTCTGAATTAATAAGAAATACAAAAATTGAATGCCAACACTGAGTAGAATTGTGCGTGGTCAATACAAGTGCCCTGGAACCCTAATAATAGTTTACATACTAAATCATCAATTATCCCATGCAAATTTAGTTCAATAAACTTTACTTTGAACTCAAAAAATCTCAATCTCCAGAGATTAGGTTTCTAAGGAGTGTATTTGACTGCACTAGAATTGATAGAATCAATTGACAGGTTTTTCGGTTGCTGCTCTGCATGAAGGAATTATACACAATAGACGCAACTTGTGTAGTCATTTGAATAAATGCCACCTAGAAGAATACCACTTGAATTCCAAAACTATAGACTTAATGGGAAAAGAGATGTAGGAAGGCCAAAAAAGGGATAGGTACCGGAACAGATTAATTAATAAATCTAATCCCCGAAGTGAAGATGATGGTGAACTTTGAGGATATGCTTCCTCTAAAAAAATTACCGTGATTATAAGATATTTTTAAATAATCTCTCAAATAGCTGGTTAATATGGATAAGGTACCTCAATGAGAACATCACAATGGGAAGAACCGTAAACTATAATTCTTACAGAATAGTGTGAGAATATTTCTATTTTGAATAGCCATTATACTCCAGCCTGTTGTACAATGCTTATCGAATATTACTGGTCAATAAAATCTTATTAATTCTCTGACTTTTTCTAATTAATTAACTCTCTAATTGACTTTCTGTTTCAGGTAATAAAGCTTTTTTCGAGAAAAGCAAGCTTCACAATTGAAAGTGAATGATAAGGTAAGATTAAGTAGTACGATTTTCCTGGCATAGCATTATACCACCTTGTTCAACTATCAGAAAATAGTTGAACATCTGGGCTAGAGAATCAGTGTAGCTGAGTTTTCATCTTCTACTTAGTTTATTTACTAAGTTGATAGTTATACATGGCTCCTTCATGGTGTGATAAAGTAACTATAAAACATTGCTGATATATATTAGTCAAACGTCAATATTTCTATTAGATTCAGCTTAATTAACCTTCAAAGTTTAATACGTTGCGCATTTGAAGCAGTTCTCATCACACAAGACCTTGTATCCAATATTTATGGTGATAATGTCTATCAAGTTGATCATCCTTGTTGATTGGACCCACAGTCAGTCACTAAATACAATGTGAAAAGTTTTATTCAAGTACATTCTCATTGAACAAATAATTCTCAGAATTTTATCAATTTTTTTATTGACACTTAAGTCAAAACGAAAATGAGGAAAAAATAATCATTTCAATGTCAATTTAAGTTTATTCAATCATCATGTTTGTTGTCGAGTTCTTTTGTGAGGAATTATTGATGAAAACAATATAAACAGCAGCTTTATCAATTTGTTGCACTCTCGATAAGTTATAAGTATTTTCATCTGTGTTAATAATATCCATATTCACCGATAATATTATTCGCAGTGGGTGCCTCTTAAAATTACATGGAATGATGTAGGAAAAACGCAATAATTGAGAGAATGTACAAAAATCTACTGCTCTCCAGGCACATAAAGTAGTGAGATCCACGTTATAATGGCAGTACTATTTGATTAACAGTGGTGTCACTATCCTTGCCTTTCATTGAGCAAAGCAGATAGCGCTATCCTTTCCTACCTCCGCAACGTTGCCAGATCTTTTTTATCATTCGAGGAATATAATAAATCAATAAAATATTCGATGTCAACAATGGAAATTCATTGTTAAATAATTAAAAAATATATTTTCTTGACAAATAAAATTTTTTAAAAAGAATGAACAAGTATATATCATGTCAAATATTTATACCGGCATCAGCTTTCTACTAAAGAAGACAATGGCGAGGCCAACACTGGAAATCGGCAACGCTGTTCTCTTATTTTTCTTCAATGCCATTATAACGTGGACCTCACGATAGATGATAATTATGAGTCTTTTTAAAAAGTAAATTCAATGCCAAAATCTTCAAAAACGGCAAAGTATATCCAAAAGATTAGAGCACCATAGTGCTCTTCAAACACTGATTTGTTAATTTGTAAAAAAATGTTGTTTTTTTATAATTTTTACTGTAAACTATTCTTTGAAATAGGTTTAAACAATCAATCAATCAATCAATCAATCAATCAATCAATCATCAATCAATCATTTTATTCAGTGAAATGCATTACAAAATTGGTCCCGCTAAACCTAAAAGATTTTACAGCAGGTGCCTACAAATAATAAAATACATAAATAGAATAAATGCTAACTTAAAAAATAAACTAAGGAAAAATTTTTTTCATGAAACTGGGAGTTTAGGAATTGAGAAAGGAGTATGGGGTATTAGATGAACTAAGGATGATTAATAGGGTGGTATATGGTTAATGGGAATTGGAAAAAAATGGAAAACTCAAAAACTTCAAATCATAAAACAAAATTAATTTTAAAATAAAATAAACTTGATACTCTATAGTAAGTAAGCATCAAAAGATATTAATCTTATTCAGAATTAAGGATAATACTAAATAAAAAATACAATAAGTGATTGGGAGTCTCAAACGTTAATCATCCATCCATATAGTATATGAAAATTAAATGATATCTATATCTATATAATTATATAAAAGCGAAATGGCACTCACTCACTCACTCACTCACTCACTCGCATAACTAAAAATCTACCGGACCAAAAACGTTCAAATTTGGTAGGTATGTTCAGTTGACCCTTTAGAGGCGCACTAAGAAATCTTTTGGCAATATTTTAACCCTAAGGGTTCTTTTTAAGGGTTTAAAGTTCGTCTTTTAGCATGTATATTCTTCTTCTCCCAATCTCTTAATTATAATTGAAATTTCCATATCATATTTTACTATAGAACTATAATCTAGATAGAGTACCTCTTCGAAACAGTTGTTAACTGGCAACTAAATTAATAATTTTGTCAGGTTGGCTTGAGTTGACTTTGTTAGGTTGGCACCAAGTTGAAGATTTAAAAGCATTTATCGCGGAAAAATTGATTGGGCACTGCTACTTCAATCCTGGGAATATTATATTACTAGCCGTCAGGCTCGCTTCGCTCGCCACATCCGTTTAGCCAGACGTTTAGTCTGGACCCCCGACTGGATTGTCCTAACATGATAAAAATGCAGGCGAGCGAAGCGAGCCTGCTAATCTCATTCTTGGACGATCCAGTCGGGGGTCCAGGGGGCGGAGCCCCCTGGCTAGACGATATGGCGAGCGAAGCGCCTGACGCTAGTATTAATATATATTACTAGCAAGAACCCGTGCTTCGCAAGGATCTATTTTAAAACTTGACAAAATGAAACTTTACGTAATGAAATTTTGAAGAATTGAGAATAGGCTTATAACCATGCTTGGTTAATTAAGAATCTATAAGCAAAATTTCAAGTTAATTAGTCCAGTAGTTCAGACGTGATCGTGCGTCAAACATAATTTTCCTATCCCGTACGTGTATAAGCCAGCTCTTCACTTTATATAATTATTATAGATGTTGTTAACGACTGCAAGAGTGGTGAAACTATGATAGCGCCAGAAGTGTCTCAAACACATAGTAGTACTACATGAACTTTTTGAAAGTGATTTGAAAAAATGTTAAAACAACAGAACTGAATCCTTATCATTCTACCTTCATTTTGAGAGGCTTTTGTTTGAGCCGAATAGAAATCTATTTATAAAAAATGAATGTCTGTTTGTGTGTTTGTTTGTTCCCTGTAGACTTGAAAACTTCTTGACATAACGGCATGAAACTTTGGGAATATGTTGTGTGAATATTGGGGATGGTTTCTGAACAGAAATTTTAATAGGGGGGCTAATAATATTAATAATCCATTAATCCATTTTACAGACATATGCTTTCGAAATTTTCGGCCGAGCGGCTACTGAAGAACGAAAAGATGATCATGATTCAAGATCATATTGTGATAATATGATTTAGCATCTAAAGTTACCAGCTGTAATAAACATAATTATCACCCTGTGATAAATTACTGTGTACTGGTATTAAAACGGTTGTTTGGAGTTGAAGTGTAGTTGATTGGTACCAGCTGTTGATAATGGTTCCTTAGAAGACCTATACAAATAATTATCACTCCCCTATCATTGAGAAACTGGAAAATGTTGAAAAAAATTATTCACCTAATGAAAGAGAGAATATATAAATATTGTATAGTATAGGGTATATGTATAGTATTCATATTGCATTCATTAATTACTGAAGAATGAAAGAATAATTTTCAATTATTTGAATAATTTAGCTTAGCTTATATTCAGCCTAAAGTGATTCATCGTACATCGCATATTTCCTGGACCATTTATCGACAATCTACAGCTATTGAATATTTTTCTTTGAAACACTGAAATAACCTTTTTTTTAATTGAAAACTTTACTGATAGATATTACTACCAATTGATTGAGAAGAATAATATGTTCTCGGAATAATGAATACTGCATGACTAAGCACATAGGAAGTCCGTATTGAGATGTAAATGAACATGTTGATTGTCAGATAAATTTCATGATTCACCAAATAAAGTCAAGTGTAACATGAGATACAATCATTGGCGGTACGAAGTTCGCTGGGTAGCTAGTTGTAAATAAGCTTTATTATTAATAACAACGTTGAAAAAGACATGCTTAATCACCAGGAATACTATAAATCTGTAGAACGTTTACCACGTAAAACACGTGGTAAGCTCGCGCTCTCAATCAACGCAAAATCAATTCCATCAGCTAATTGATGAGATTGTTTTAAGCTTTCCAATGATTACAACATATGTTAGAATATCATGTGTCAATTATCTCAGTTCCATATGGCGTTCACCCTACCATAAGCTTACTTAATAGGATCCTTTTTCATCCTTTGAAATCCTTAGAGGCAAAATATCTCAAAATCCGTTCTTAGTGCGCATCTAGCATGTTTGAAGAATATTTTTGCAAAGTTTTAAGTCTGTAGGCCAATTAGTTTAAGCTGTAGTGTGATTTTACATCAAAATTTTCGAAAAGTGCCCTCTCCTGAACCCCCCTGTGCTCCTGATAGGAATTTTCATGCATAGATCTGATTTTTTTCGTACCTGAACGAAAAAGTTCCTTATGATTTTGCTGTGCAATGAACGGCTAAAAAGTGAAAATTTTGGGGGGCCCAGCTCCCTCAGGGGGGGGGGCAGATTTCTGAAAATCCTTTTGTAGTGGATGTTTTGAGGCTACAATAAACAATTGTGCGAAATTTCAAGTTTTTAGGCTTAGTAGTTTGGGCTGTGGTGTGATTTCAGTTTGTCGGGGCTTAGCCTTTTAGATATAGGTAGAAGAAGAAAAAGAAGAAGAAGAAGAGAAGAAGAAGAAGAAGAGAAAGAAGGAGAAGAGGAGTAAGAAGAAGAAGAAGAAGCAGAAGAAGAAAAAGAAGAAGAAGATAGATTATTATGTTGCTTTAGCCTGTGATCTGTATAAATAATGTCCTGTAACAACTAAAGGTGCGTCCATACATGCCGAAACGAACCTCGAACCGCGCAGCAAACCGTGCATTCCTCCGAACATCTTGCCTTTCAACGAACATGAGTATATGTTTCATAATGTTAAAAATCAGCTGTTAATCATTCGCCGTACCGTACTCCGAACCATTCGCCGTGCCGCTTGCCTCGGTTCTAACTGCTCGCCTCACCTTACTCTGAACGCTGAACTTTTCAGCCAATCAGAGCCCTCGATTACAATTCGCCGTGCAGCTCGCTCCACAATATTTTGGCTATCCATCGCAAGTGGAAAACATGCGAACATGAATACAGATGGGCAATTTTTTATTTGATTAAATTCATGTTTTGAAGAATTCATTGTTACGAATGATAAATTGATAGGAGCTTATAAATATTTTCTAATTCAAATGAAATAACTTCTGAAAAAAATAATGATTGGATAAATACCAATATTGAATTATTGTTGACCAAGAACTTAGTACATCCACAATAATTCATTCAACTAATTCTGTATTGATAAAATTATAATCATTTTCTCTATTGATAATCAATTTCATCAACTAACTGAAAAAAGTACTTCAATTTCCATGAATTTATTAATATAATTATATGAATCTAAAGTGTAGGTCATATCTAAATTCACAAATAGTTCGATTCTTGTTGGCAAGATAGATGTTATTCAATGTAGAAATCATTGTTATTTTACTAAAAGATAGGATAAAATGAATAGTTCTCTTTCAGGGGGAGTTTTGACAACCCACAAAACTCATTTTTCATTTGAAGAAATAATATCAAAAAGGTGCATAGGACCTTACTTTTTTGTTCAGCTTGCCAAAATACCCCTCATTTCAATATTGAAATTTTCGACTTACTGTACAGTGAGTCAATCATTCTATCAATGCTTGAATAATTTTGAAATTTTTAATTAAATAAAAATGGTAGAGAATAATTATCATGTAGGCTAGATATCAACACCTTTATTTAAAGACATATTAACTGCATGCGTTTTCATATTGCCGATACAGCATTGATAAAACTGTAGACGTTTATTTAGGAGTCTCAAAAAACTGTTCTAGCTGAAAAATTAATAATACATGCCAAGTGTAGGCTTATACATTGCATCAGGAAAAACGAAGTTCAAAAATCTGGTGTGGCGCACTCACACAACTTTCCTTGCCGTTATGTAAATTGATCACCTGACGCTAGTGTTCCCGCGCATCTCAAGTCTACTATTCAGTGATTTGAGCCAGCTGGTGACAGGGTAATAACGCTGGAGACACACATGAGGTCTGCTATCTCTTCATAGTGAATAATTTAATAGAATCAACAATAATTTGCAATTGAATAATCACATTTTCTCGAATTTAAAGCTTATTTTCAATTGTAGGTGAAAATGTTACTGAACATTAATTGTAGAGATTTTCATGCTCAATCTACTCCACTTGATTTTTTTTGTTTCAAATGTATCTGAAGCCTGATAATTCGGATTCTATCTGCATTGATGGGGCGGAGCTCTTGAAATTTTTACAGATATGGGACTTGTGGCAGTTGATAGAGCTTATCGATGACTATTTTAGGTATGAATTTGATCAAAATCGTTGGAGCCGTTTCCGAGAAAATCACGAAAAACCCTGTTTTTGACAACATTTTCGCCATTTTAGCCGCCATCTTGAATTGCATTTGATCGAAATTGTTCGTGTCGGATCCTTATAGTGAAAGGACCCTAAAGGACCCTAAGTTCCAAATTTCAAGTCATTCCGTTAATTGGGAGATGAGATATCGTGTACACAGACGCACATACACTCATACACACACACACACACACACCACACACACACACACACACACACACACACACACACACACACACATTCAGACCAATACCCAAAAACCAGTTTTTTAGAAATTTAGAAATTGGGGTACCTTAATTTTTTTCGGAAAGCAATACTTTCCTTACCTATGGTAATAGGGCAAGGAAAGTAAAAACTATGGTTTTCCTGAACATATGTTTTTGAGATAATTTCTTTGATGCAGCTGTTTCACATTCACCATTATAAATTATACAGAGTTTGTGAGAATAAAAATATTTATTGATTATCAAAACAATACTATATTATATTAATGATAATATTAATTATTAAAACAATACTTTTATTAGGCCTATATCAATATTAATAATAATATTTATCAATTATCAGAACAATATTATTGAGGTTGAGTGGAATCAGGTAGAAAGCAATAATAGAACAGATGTTCTTTTTTGAATTTCTATCTTATTATTTTGTTATTTCCATTGATTATAACATGTTGAATATCACATGTCAATAAATAAATTATCTGATTTCCATATGGCACTCACCTTACCATGTTCATAACCTTACTTAATAGGATCCTTTTTCATCCTTTGAAACCCTTAGAGGCAAAATATCTCAAAATCCGTTCTTAGTGCGCGTCTAGCATGTTTGAAGAATATTTGTGCAAAGTTTCAAGTCTGTAGGACAATTAGTTTGAGCTGTAGTGTGATTTTACATCAATTTTTTTCGAAAAATGCCCTCTCCTGGACCCCCCTGTGCTCCTGATCGAAATTTTTCTGCATAGATCTAATTTTTTTTCGTAGCTGAACAAAAAAGTTCCTCATGACTTTGCTGTGCAATGAGCGGTTAAAAAGTACAAAATTTGGGGGGGCCCCAGCTCCCTCAGGGGGGCAAATTTCTGAAAATCCTTTCTTAGTGGATGTTTTCAGGCTACCATTAACAATCGTGCAAAATTTAAAGTTTTTAGGCTCAGTAGTTTGGGCTGTGGTGTGATTTCAGTCTGTCGGGGCTTAGCTTTTTATAAGTATAGAGAAGAGATGAAAAATTCTGTTCAAACTGTATTTAACGCCAGCTGTTGCGTTTAGCAACTGAAGGTAATGACGAAATATAATACAGGTGATAACGACAATAAAGAATACGATGTAAAAGTGACATTCAGTACAATTGGATAATCAATAGACGAGAGTGAGCGATAAAGTTATAAAATTTCAGAATGAGATAAATGTACTGCATTTAACCAACTGTGAATATTTTCGCTTCGATGTTTTTTCGAAAACTTTATCCGGAGGAGAATGTTTTGTGGCAACAGAATTTAATTCATCGAGCAGAAATTTTGTTTGCCAAATTTACATGAAGCTTCGGAGCGGCCTGGTGGATCCGGTTTTGCATCAAAGGCAGTTGAACATGTTGGATCGTGGATGAAACTCACCAACTTCTCGTTTCATCAAGTTTATATTTACATCGGCTGCTCTCGCGCTCTGACAGACCGACCACAACACTGTTCCCCCACTAGTTTCATCCAAATAGCTCTTCTAGCCTCGCTCTACTCTCGGCTATTCCCAGTAATTCTCCAACTCTCCTCACCCATCTGCATAGACACTCTTTCATGCCTCTCCACTCCGAAATCCCTTATGCACAAGCATTTTTGCCTCCCCCTTTATGCATCATCCCTCATCCTTCTAAAGCCACACCATCCCTAATTGCTATCCGGCACCTCAAACAAATCAGACTGCACCTTCTCCTCTTCCTTCTCCACTACATTCTCCTCCACCTTATCCACCTCCTCCATCTCCTCTAACTCCTCCTTCTCCTTCACCCCATTCATTCCATCTTCATCTCCGCTACCATCTTCTCCTTTTGATCCTCCACCTCTTCCTCCGTCATCGTTAAGTTAATCACAATCTGGTGTTGCTTGTTACATAAAAACATGGATATCGTCTTTATTTGCTTTCGAAAGCCGGCCGCAAAAACTCATAACAGAGTCCCGTCAACTCTGTGCGTACGCATACTAATAACTGGTGATGAGCTAGCTAGCCTGCTTGCATAAATAATAATAATTCTCTTGCAATATTTATCCTGGCGAACATTATCTTTCGCAGATTAATAAAATACTGCGCATAAATTGACGAGCTTCTCTCAGTAATAACATCCCATCAACTCCCAAAGCAATCGTGGTTGTAACCCGATTCCTTCATTTTTGATTTTGAGAATATTTATAACTAGCCGTCAGGCTCGCTTCGCTCGCCATATCCGTCTAGCCAGGGGGCTCCGCCCCCTGGACCCCCGGCTGGATCGTCCAAGAATGAGATCAGCAGGCTCGCTTCGCTTGCCTGCATTTTTCACTTGGGCATTTTTATCATATGTTAGGACAATCCAGTCGGGGGTCCAGACTAAACGGCTGGCTAAACGGATATGGCGAGCGAAGCGAGCCTGACTGCTAGTAATATAATATTCCCAGGATTGAAGTAGCAGTGCCCAATCAATTTCTCCGCGATAAATGCATTTAAATCTCCAACTTGGTGCCAACCTAACAAAGTCAACTCAACCGTCAACTAACAACTGCCAACTTGACAAAATTATTAATTTAGTTGCCAGTTAACAACTGTTTCGAAGAGGTACTCTATCTAGATTATAGTTCTATAGTAACATATGATATGGAAATTTCAATTATAATTAAGAGATTGGGAGAAGAAGAATATACATGCTAAAAGACGAACTTTAAACCCTTAAATACAACCCTTAGAGTTAAAATATTGCCAAAAGATTTCTTAGTGCGCCTCTAAAGGGCCAACTGAACATACCTACCAAAATTTGAAAGTTTTTGGTCCGGTAGATTTTTAGTACTGCGAGTGAGTGAGTGAGTAAGTGAGTCAGTCAGTCAGTCAGTCAGTGAGTGGGTGACATTTCGCTTTTATATAAATAGATCATCATACAATTAGTCCAGTCACTATATATACATTGATGCATGCAATTTATATTGTAGTTCTGATTTTTCATTAGGGTACATAAGAGAAGTCCTGAACCAATTTCTTCATGTAAGTGATATCATTGGATAAAACTTGATTTGATTCGATTTGAATTTCCTTGTGCTAGATACAGGATGGCCCAAAAACCTCGTATTTTCGGCTCATTTTCCAGTTTTCAGCTATTTCTGTCAAATATCGTAATCGGACAGAAAAACTTGTTTCTGCCTTTTTTCTAGATTATAGAATTCTGAATGAAATGAGATCATTCGGAACTCTCTATCTCCAATGAGTACTGAGTTATGATTTTTCAAACATGAGTGAAATTTGAAGAAAAAATAAATTTTGATGAATTTTCGTTTTTGATCAACAATATTTTCCGATTGTTACCATTTAGATGTATAATTCAAAACTCCCTGGGCGTATTCTTGTGCTCTACAATCTGAGATCAGGTAGAGCGCTCTATCTCATATAGATTTCCAGATACACCTGACAACAATGCTCCTTATATTGTGAAAAACACCTAATTCACAGCTTAAACTATCATCAACTTCATTGTCCTCACATTGATATTTCGCACAATGACATAAGTCCATGAGATTATGTTCTATGAGAATCACCCGTTAGTTGCTCTTCATTTCAGTATTTCCTAGTGGAGAGGCGCGCTTAAGAACACCTCAAGGATCAAAATTTTAAACACTTATAACTTTTGACATAATGCTCAGATTTCATCGTACTACAATTCATTCTTCTCAGCTCGTCAAGGAGGTCCAAAATCATGCATCATAAGTCAAATTCGGTCGAAAAATGCCAAATTCATTGTTGAGTGTACTTAAGCCCATAATTCCAATACACAAAAAATGGCCAATTTCTATCTGCTGATTATTATTTCTCAAAGACCATGCTCCAAAAGTGAGAGAAAGTTACCTCCCCACTAGCGATTACATGATTTGATTGTAGTCAGAAGAACTCAAAGAGATTAAGAGATTGCTGCAAGAAATAATCCTCTCTACTAAATTGGTATATTATCATTCGAAGAAAAAATAGCTGCTCCGAGAATGATAATTACGCTGCACTGAAGTTCCAACGTTATCATTTATCAAATTTTAATTAACCTTTGAAATATTAAGCGCTCGCAACTCAACATGTGCTTTGATGTTGCTTCGGTTCTGTAAAAGAATCTGTGCAAATGATTCGTGGAATTTCAGAGAATCCACCAATTTTCCTAATAAGCTCGCTGTCTCATCGAAGCGTTGAATTCCCTCGTCTCTTGAATCTCATTGAATCAACTACTTCTTTATTCATCTTGATTACTCATTAAGAGTATTATGTATAACATGTTCTTTATTCTTTATTCATTTTAGAATATTCAATTAGAGGAGTTGCTGATATGCTGGGTAATGTGAATTGATAGCTCCTGGATTCTGTTTATTAGAAGCAATCACGAAGAAGAGAATTTGTCCAATTGATTGGTACCTGGAATCTATCCGATGCTGATTTTCCTAGAACTCAACTGCTTATTATTTAGCTCGTATCCAAACAGCTTTGCTCCACTGCACTGCCCTACACATGATCCTCCATGCTATGCTTCTAGAAATCATACTATGGACAATATTATATCTCTTTTACTTATGGTGTAGATGATATTGAACTTGTTGAACTATCAAGAACAATTTTAACAAGAAAACTACTCTTATGGATGCACTACACGTACGCATATATTATTGAATAACACAGCCAACTTTTATACCTCAGTTTGACTTCTACACTTTGATTCTCCCAAAAGTTAGCTGCTCTACTATAAAAACTATAACTACTACTATAAGAACTCAACTTATGGTATAACTAGATCTCATCCTGCCTTTTCCAATGTCTAGAATCCTTGAACTTGTGACACTATTCTATGAAAGCTCATCCTTCCACTCACAAGAGGACAGCATGTTCAGCAACAATACTTGTTTATCTCACTTTTTAATATTTATCATTTTTACTTTTTAATTTCGCTATCAATAATTTGTAGTTTCTCCCATCTCTATCAACTACTTCCAGATCTTCGTGTATTGTTTTCGATATATTTTAGAGTACCAAGCTGTTGTTTTGCATTGTTCATATATCTCTACTCTCTTTGTCTAATACAATATCGGATTTGACGAAGTTTATTATTGCGCAGTGCAAGCAAATTGGAACAAGTGGGGAGCTTTAAAATGAGACCCGCATCAGGATTCGGATCACAAGAGCTTGGAGAGGGAATCGAGCATGAAGGATTGGATAAAGGAAAGCAAAGAGTTGAGAAGTTCGAAAGAATAGGGTCGGTTGTGAGATAGAGGGCTGAGGAGGGGTGTGCCAGTAAGATGAGCATTGGACCATCTGGCGGAGTGCCAGAGAAACAAATATTTGTGTCGGACATATGTTCCACAAAGTCAACACGAAATCGGCTATTCTCACCGCTCGGCTCGGCTGCACCATCTCTTCCCGAATGTCCGCGCTCGTGTTGTACAAACACTTGCTCAAACAGACTGACCTTATCTAGTCTTTTATACTCACTGTTTGACTTTCAGCATCTTTGCGCATTCAGTGACCACTGTAACTGGGAGGTTTGCAAAACTTACTTACCCTTGTTCAACATTGAGTTCATACCTTCGAGAGATTCTTGAATAAAACAACGATCCTGATGAGCATGATTTGTGAAACTGAATTGTAAAACATTGAAATTGCATACTATTGAAGGCTTCTGGAATAAAATTGCGTTTCTAAGGACACATTCAGAAATTTATTGAAAATATGAAGATACGATATTTCAAAAATGTTGTATGTATAACTGTGATTTCTTAAATTCTATCCGATTGCGTCATAAACATATTTTTGATAATTCACTCTCCAGTTCATGCAATCAACATGAATTTTCATATTGTTTGTCATTGCAGTCTGAAGGTTGAGTGGTAGAGAACTTGCAAGTCATAACTCAGCCTGCTGTTGAATAGCATTGAGTTGGAGCTATGGAGCTTCAAATTTCTCCTGAATGATACTGATACTCTTGAAAGGCTCGGAATAAATGATAATTTTGATGAGGAAAAGGGTAGTTATAATATAGTGACTGACATCGATTGCTTCATATTACACAATGTCCTCAATCCCAACCACAACACATATTCGGTTAAACAGGCTTTTCAATAGTGATTTCTATCTTGTAGTCCGGGCGCAAATGTCATGAAAAAGGCACTCCGTGGTCATTTTTGGGTAACAGCCGCGGAAGATGTCTCAATTTCTTTGTTTTGTCATAATGAGGATCGTGATGATGATAAGTCGAAATCACAAGCAAACACCTCGGAAACAAAATGGCCGCCAAAATTTTCAGGATTTTGCTATATCGCTTGTATTTCAATAAACCTTTCAAGATATTCAACCGCTTTTTAACGAAAATATTTCTAAAGTCCTCCTGTACAATTTTTTTTTCATAGAATGTCCTCTTATACACGTATTTCATTAGTTAAAACCTTCAAAAGCCAAAAAACGTTTTTCTGAACTTTTTCAAATTTCTTTCTATTATAACTTTTTTCTGCAAGGAATAGGCCTACAGATAAATTTTAAATATATGAAGTTTAGATCGTATCTTCAGCTTTGAAACTGAAGAATTGCTTTCTGTATCCTGAATATTATCTTCATGTACGTCAACAAATGTATTCTCCAGCGTCCTCCAAAGAAAGCCCTGCATGATTCTGATGCGTTTTTCCATATACGCATGAGGTAACAAGCTAGAACTATAAAGCCGATTTTTCATGACTACTTTAAGATAGAGACTTGCAAATGGACTCCATGTCTTCGTTACAAGCCGAATATTGATGATGATAGAGAAACTATTTTACATTGATTATTTTACACTGAATACTGATGATGGAAACAACGAAAATATTCGACATCACTGAGAATTCAAGATGGCGGTCATTATTGACAGGATTTTTTATCGCTTACTTTTCAGTTATTGTAAGAGATATCGAGTTGGTTTTACCACCTTAGTGTTGAGTATTAACCAATCTATAATATTCGATAGAATTGACTCATTTGGACTACTTTTTTCGTGATTAATTTAACTTCAAAAACTTGAAACATACGTTTTTCAGGGACAATATTTCACTTTCAACTCTGTATATGTATTCGCAGTAGACAAACACTAGGATTATTGGCACAGTGTTGTAGAATATTTCCAAAGCTTCAAAATGACACCTGGTTGGAGGCTGTAAGTCCATATTTTACGGCTGGAGCGTCATCGGAAAAAGAGCAAAAAGTACTGTTTGCAGTGGAAAACACGCTTTTTCCACCAAATGCCAATCCCAACAATTGGAAAACCGTGTAGCTCATGACTCCTTGAAGGTACAGACTTAGAAATGGCATCAATCTCTTTATAATGAGTTGTGGAAACAGAATATCCATGATGGCAATCTCAAAAATATTGGATCAATTCAGTGATCTGGGGGCTCCAAAATAATCATACTACAATATTTGAA
>NC_052508.1:21459291-21529291 GCF_014356525.2 Nilaparvata lugens
TCTAGTATTCTAATCACAAAAATATAATTTTATCAATAGTTTCTAGATAAATTCCAAGTACTGTTTGATATAAACTGTATTATAGGAATAGAATAATTTGAAATGAACTATTTAAGAAACTCATAAACTGAGAGTTTTAAAAGATGCATTAGTATTTTAGCCACAAAATAAAATTTTATTAATAGTTTCAAGATTTATTTCAAGTAGTGTTTGGTATGAAGTGGCTTACAGACATTTTCAATGTAGTGTACAGGTCAGGAAAAATTCCTCAAGAATGGCTCAAGTCTGAATTCATTGCACTTCCCAAGAAAGCTAGTGCCAAAGCATGCAACGATTACAGAACAATAAGCCTCATGAGTCACCTACTGAAATTGTTTCTCAAAATAATCCATAAGAGAATCTACAAACTGTGTGAGCAGCAAATTTCTCCTAATCAGTTCGGTTTCCTTAACGCTGTTGGAACGCGAGAAGCTCTGTTTGGTGTGCAGGTTCTCTTCCAGAGGTGTCGCGACGTGAATTGTGATGTGTTTGCATGTCTCATTGATTATCAGAAAGCATTTGATCGTGTCCAGCATGATAAAATGATAGAAGTGCTCAGAGACAGTGGCATTGACTCAAGAGACCTGAACATCATCATCAATTTGTACTGGAACCAGACAGCAGTTATGAGGGTGGGAGATGAGCAGACAGAGGAGGTGAAAATCTTGCGAGGTGTTAGACAAGGATGTATCTTGTCGCCCATCCTTTTCAATCTGTATTCGGAGCGTATATTTGGAGAGGCACTGGAAGATCAAGATGAAGGAATATCAGTGAATGGCAAAAGATTGAACAACATACGGTATGCAGATGACACTATTGTGTTTGCTAACTCCATAGAAGGTCTGCAACAGTTGATGGACAGAGTGGTGGAAAAGAGTTCGCAATATGGTTTAGAAATCAATACTAATAAGACAAAGCTCATGGTAATAAGCAAGGAGAATGTAGGTGGAGTACAATTGTTTGTTAATCGAGATGCAATAGAAAGAGTCTCACACTATAACTACCTGGGTACCATCATCAATGAGAAATGGAATAACACACAAGAGATAAGATGCCGCATAGAAAAAGCAAGAGTTGTCTTCAATAAATTGAGTAAGGTGTACAAGAGTCACGACCTTACTCTATTAACTAAATTGAGACTATTGCGTTGCTATGTGTTCTCCGTTCTGTTGTATGGGGTAGAAGCATGGACCCTCACAAAAGAAACAATGGTAAAGATTGAAGCTTTTGAACTCTGGCTGTACAGAAGAATGCTGAAAATATCCTGGACGCAAAAAGTTACCAATCAAGAGGTTCTCAGGAGAATGAATAAAGAACCGGAGCTCCTGCATACCATTAAAAGTAGAAAACTCCAATACCTCGGCTATTATGAGGAATAGCTCAAGATACACACTTCTGCAAGAGATCCTTCAAGGAAAAATCAACGGAAAAAGGGGACCTGGCAGAAGGAGAATTTCATGGCAGGCAAATCTGAGGTTATGGTTTCACCAGTCATCTGCAGAGCTGTTCCGTAGTGCCGTCAACAAGATCAGGATAGCCATTATGATCGCCAACATCCGAAACGGAGCAGGCACGTGAAGAAGAAGAAGAAGTGTTTGGTATCAAATAATGAATAAATATTAAAAATGATTCGAAATGAACTATTTAAGAAATTCATAAACCGAAATACGTCTTTTCAAGGTTCAAATGACTATAATTTTCCATAATTTCCAATGCCTAGATCAAAGACCAAGCATTCCTTGATAGATCCAGTCGTAAGCACACAAAAACTAATAGTCTAGTATATTTAGTAGTAAACTATACTAAAAACACTAGGAGTCATACTTGGACTGATTTTCACAAAATACGAATGAACTACGGAGGTATCAATAGTATAGGTTAATGCTAGCTTTAGAACCGCGAAATTATTCCTTTAAAAGATTTTCAGGTGAATGCGTTTTGAAAAAAATGTCTAGTTGAAGTAGCCAACTCAACACTTGCAAGTCAATCAGTAATTTTCTACTCATATTAAATATGAGTTTATTTAACACATTTTCTTTGAGTAAACAAGAAATTGAAAGGAATATAAGAGAAGCCCCACTACTTCTAAACTCACGGTATTCTGAACAATTTTCAATAATTAGTTGGAAATATGACCAAAAGTATGACTAGTTGATATTCATAACATAAAATAGTATTCTCAGTTGAATTTTTATAAATTCCAAGAAAGTTGTTTTTCTAAATTCCCCTTTCAATTTCTCAAAACTGACTAGCCAGTTCATTGCTTCCATCTTTCATATTTTATAATTTTTAAAAACGTTATCAACAAATATTCAAATAATCAAGAAAAATGTCGAATCGAACAAGTAAGAATTACTAAGGTTTTACTTTATATATATCGTATTTTCACTGTGAATCACTTACTGGCTCTTGATTCTTTAAAAACTCGTCGATGAGCTTTTTGCAGTTCAAGTTGGATTCCCTTTCCCAAGTGTCATCATTTGAGCCCCAGCCTTTCCAGTGCACAAGATATTCGGTTTCACCTTTTCTGGTTTTTCTCATTTTCACAATTCTATCTACCTGTCGATAACAATGGAAAATGAAATAAAATCTTGGAAACATATTATAAGAACAATAATTTGGTATTAGATAATATTAAAATAGATTAAATTTCATAAAAGTAAAATCATAGCCCTATTTTGGAATTTTCTGGGAGTAAAATAGTACAGAGTATCCTTAGTTTTTCTCTCCCGATCAGAGCGTTCTAGTAATAGTTATTTGTATATCGACTTTTTCTCCCTGTGGGAAAAAGTTTGAAGCCCGAGGCGAAGTCGAGGGCAACAATTTTCCTGAGGGCGAAAACGTATTTTTCGCTCGTGATGTAAACAACCTTTTTCTCCATCTACATTTTTTTATAGAAACTGCAAATAATATTATTTTAATAACTTACGTATTGGTGACAATGTTTCCTAACAACATAACCTAAAATCTGAAACCTAAAAACCGGTCGTCTGATTGGCACTGCCGATTGCGCTATCTATCGGCAACAGTTGCAACAATTATATCAGCTGGGCGTCTACCAAAAATGGCTGACTCCAGATCACGCGGTTCAGATTTAGTGGTAAAGAATAAACTAATTATTCACATAAAATATCAATTAAGGTGAAGATTGATTTTTATTACAGTCATAATGATGCAAATGATGCACACAGAAAGACTACAAACTATTTCTATAAGCTATAACATAATAATAATCGATTAATAATGCACTGCGAACATAGCTTAACACTGCATTGCTCAACCACACTACTCTATTCAACTGTCAATCATAATAATAAATACACCGATGATAATAATGATAATAACTCAGTTATAGAATAGACACGCTGGGAAGACTAGCCTCTGAAGCCAACATCTACTGCCATATGAAGCCAACATCTACCCATCATGACGTCACTGTTGTCACGTCACGCATCGTATAGAAAACTTTCAAATTCATGGTGTTTTTAGGTTATTCTAGCTACGGGAAAAACGATATTGGCTAAGAGGTCAAGTTCAAGTTAAAAATTTACAATATTACATTATTATTGCAAGTAAATTGCATTTACTGCAGATTCACTTCACGAATGTAAATAATAGTTTCTCAAGTAGAAAAGTGTTATCTATGTTGAAAGCTGAATGGTACAATCTTGTATCACTAAAATACTAGGTTAACTAATACAAATTTTTGTGGCATTAGATAATAAATATAATTAGTTTCCTCAATTATGTTTCATCTGTCCATTAGAAATATATTGTTAGAAAACACATACGCACTTGAAAGAATTATTTATGTAGACTATGAAGAAGTAGTGAATTAAGTTATCCATGTTTTATGCTCTTTATGAATTTGCTACATACTGTATGTAATCTACTCTTTTATTTTCTCATGTTATTTGCTACTCAAGCTGCGTTTACACCAAAGTTAATAACAAAATGTTAATAACTTAATCCTTATAGTTTCTATTAGATTGAACATACCTATCTTATCATACACATGATGAACATTTATGTGTTTGTCAAGTTCCGTTCAATCTACAGTAATAGAATCTATAACGATTGAGTTAATAGAATTTTGTTAATAACTTTGGTGTAAACCCAGCTTCTTTACTCTTTCATCCAATTGTTATAATTTAACAATTCAAGTTGCCCTATCAAAGTACTGTACTACATCATAATATTATCTAACGTTTGTTTCATTAAGGATATTGATTAAATCCAAATCTCAAAATACTAGTCCAGAGAAGTTGGCTACAATTTGCTAGCAATCACTTTATTAAAGACATTCTATCTATGTACATGAATGCAACAAATTATTAAAACTTCATTCAATTAAGATTCCGGTCATCTGGTGAACAGAATGTCTTTTATCAAAGAACATGAATATTTTTGTAAAAAGAACCAAAGCATGTGTAACAAAAGTTATTGAATTTCAAAATTTGAGGCTCGATTTTTATTTATATAGATAATAGGCCTACTGTTCATTATTATCGGTAAAAAAAGATTCTTTATACAAAATTTCAAGTTGATCAATTCATTAGTTCAGACGTGTCATTCCCTTATTCCTTATCCCATATAAAATAATGTTAAATAAGATGATTCTTTTCTACTTCTTCTTCTTCTTCTTCTTCTTCTTCTTCTTCTTCTTCTTCTTCTTCTCCTCGATTTCCAGAAAGATATCTCTAAATTTGTCCCATATTTTAAACAGTTTTTTTGGAGGATCATTGTGATTAATGACTCATCTGGGTACTTTCATGATGATTCCACCAGAAATTTGATATGATCGTTATATGTATAACGATCGTTTTCTTTTTATCTTTACTTTCTTCTTCCAGATACTTGAGAAGAGCTGTGAGACATTTATTGTTATGACTTCCCATACTGTCATAGTATTCAACTCTTTTACTCCTAAAATCCATTAGAATAGAATAGAATAATGATTTATTGACAAAAATTGAATACAAGCATAAAATTATCAAACAAAATCACAAGCTTGGCTTTCAAGCCATCAGCTGAAGAAGGAGTTTCATAAGGAGTTTTATACAGTAATATTTCAGCATTGTATTCGCTTATACTAACAACAGTAGTAACTTAAAATTCAGTAACTTCGACTATTTCAACAATGAAACTTCATGAATTGGAAATATCATCTAAGAAAGAAGAGTAAATAGGCAAACAACAAAGATTCGATCAAAATGGCAAAAACTTGAGCTCTGGAACTATCAGTATACGAAATAAAAATTTATACCTCACAACTTTTTCTAACTTATGTACATTTTATAGTAATAAATTGAAACTTAATAATTGAAGTTATTTATCAGAAACCATCGGTATTTCCACGCATCTCTACAGTATAACGCAAGGCTTCTCCAATCACTACCGTTCATAATTACTGTAAACTCTTGTGTCCCCAAAATAGATTTACCCAGCCACTTAACTCTCCATTCCTTGAGTACTGGACATCTTGCAATAAAGTGGTACACATCTTCCTCTTCTTTTCTATTGCACAGAGAACACAGAAAATTTCTATCCATCATCCAGGGCTTATAATTCAGGTCTATTGCTTCTCCTCTAGCCTTCATGATCCATTTGACCTGAGAGTAGGCAATATCGCTTTTAAGGTAACTGTCATTCCCTAAATTTAGATTTAAACTTTTATAAATTTTGTGGTATCTTGCTTCTGCCGCCTTACTTTGAAATAGTTCTATCTCACACTTATTCACGCCTTCTCTCAATTTTTTTAGTTCTCCTTTCCAATTGGCAAAGCCTTGTCTATTCAAGTTTATCTCTATTCCTAAATCTCTGGCCATATCATTCCAATGTTTATACCATGACAATCTCTGACTGATTATTTGCAACGCTAATTTTTTCGGATACCTATCATTTGTATAAGACAAAACTTTTACAATATACGAGGAATGCAAACTGAGAGTGAAATAATATATTGACGACTCCATAGTTTCCAGAAAAATGACATAGTTGGGCGTATTATAGGATAAACCAAACAATCTTTTCATGAAATAGCGTTTGAGCTTCTCTGCTTCTTCGAATTTTCTATATCCCCATATCTGAGCTCCATAACACATTATCGCTCTTGCTACCGCTCTAAACAATACCCACTTGGAAGCTAACGGCACCTTTCCATTATTTATCACCTGATTCCATGCAGCATTCAAACCTCTCTTTGCGCATTTCAATCTATCGGCTAGGTGCGGGGTGAAACTCAAGTTTGGCGTGAGTGTTACTCCTAGGTATTTATACCTGTTAACAATTTCTATAGTTTCTCCTTTAAAAACCCACTTTTCATCACCTCTCCTTCTTCCACCTTTTCTAAAAATCATAATTTTCGATTTCTCCAGGTTTACCTCTAGTCTCCACCTCTCACAATACTGGTCTAACCTCTCTATCATGCCTTGTAATTCTCTTGGAGTATCTGCCAGCACCACAATATCATCCGCATACATGAGTACACCGAGCTTAACACCATCCGTAGTGGCACCTCCTCTCAATTCCTCCTCAATATCATTCAAAAACAATGCAAACAGCAAAGGACTGAGTAAGCAGCCTTGTCTGAGACCTGTATCTGTACCAAACGACTCCGTTACGCCACCCTTATACCACACACTCGAGTTTGTGCCACTGTACAAGCTCTTAATTATTGAAAGAAACCTAGTGGACAGTCCCATAGATGATAATTTATATAACAAAGCTCCTCTATTCACTGTATCGAATGCAGCCCGGTAGTCCACGAAGAAGGCATATACTGTCATAGTATTCAACTCTTTTACTCCTAAAATCCATTATAGCCATGCACCAGTGCACGCCCAGATGTACAGGAACAATGATCAAGTCCTGCGAGAAAATATCTATCTTTCTGGTCCACCTTTTGAGGGACGCATGGCCCGACTCCATCAACTTTGGATAGAAGAAGGTGTTGAAGGCATACACCTTGGGAAGACCTTCTTTTTTGCTGCGTTCGATCAGCAAATTCATGTAAAAACCTATAATGTATATTAATATGGTCTTGTTCCCTTGCTTAGTTTATACTTCCTTGTAAAATTAATACAGGATAAATCACCAAATATTTATTTATTTCGAATAATAATATTTTGTTTAAATCAACGGTTCATATTCATGTACAACGGTGATTGTACTCTTTGAAACCAGTAACTTTCAATTATATAGATTTTATTAAAATTCTAAGAACAGTTAAATATTTCTCTTACAAGAATAATTTGATAGTAGGTTTCATTGGAGATACTATAATGATAAACTACTCTTTCGCTTCAACATCTTTTAGCCCAATCAAATAATACATCGGACCAAACAAAAATCAAGGTAATTGATTTTATTGTTTTAGTCGGTCCATTTGGGTATTAGTAAGAGAGATCTATTACCTTAATTTTTGTTGGTCGGGCTGCATTATAATGACTATTTGACTGGGCTATTTGACCCTTATAATATGAATTCAAATTAATTTTTAAAATGAGTACGGTAGGTGGTCATGTGATACATGATAGAGTTCCAAGAGAGAATTAATACTCGTTCAATGTTGTTACCATTACGAACTGCTTGTTACTGATCACTCTGAAATACTTGAATTACGGTATGACTAGAAGAAGACAGATATTTATTTAAAAAAAATGCACTTTACATACAAAGTAATAATCTTATGTACTCATTATCAATATAAAACAACAACAAAGAATAAAATCAACCTCATGAATACAGTAAGCCAAGTAAATCTTTAGAAAATGGTCTGCATGGGCAAAAAATGCCTGTGCGCAAACCAGAGTTGCATATTATAAGTTTGTTAGAAAGAAAGGAAACACTAATTTTACTGCATTCAGAATCCTATTTAATATTATTATTACGTACAGAGGATTATTGGATAGCTCAAAAAAATAATAAAAAGGTTAATAATTGTAATGATGCATACAGATTCCAAGAACAGTGTCAGGTTGTCACCACCAGCGAATTTATCAATTAAGGTAGGTATAATTTGTTGTGATGATGTTTTCTGAATTGTCCACTCCCAGCTGTATTAAAAATTTCTTCAATTTCAATTTAAATAAGGATTTTGAGACGTCCTGAAATACTATGTGGTGTGGGAAGTGACGAGCCAAGTTACGGTACAGAACATGTGAAATATAGAAGGATTTGTTTGTGTAAGGGATCTCTGGAGGGGTATAGCTGTAATACCAGTGTTAACAGCATACCGCGTTTGATGCATATGTGTAATGGGCCCAAGAATGTTCATGTTGGAGAATAAATGTATTAAAATGTTTTTAATGAAGAGCTGTCTTACAGTCAGGACCTCACTCTCCTCAAAGAGAATGTTAGTTGAGAAACGAGGATTTTTTTTTAGAGCTACTTTCAAAATGGCTTTCTGGACAATAAAGAGTGGCTGAAGTACCGTCTTGCATGCACCACCCCATGCAACTATACCAAACTCCAAAAGGGACTGGACATATGCAAAGTATGCCATTCTAATCTCTCTCTTATCCAGTACATCGCTCATCATTCTAAATGCATATATATATTTTCAAAGTCTTTTTTTTTTATGTATTCAATGTGAGCAGACCACCTCATCCTATGGTCGAAAAAAACGCCCAAATACTTGTAGGAAGTGACCATTTCAATACAAGAACACCCACATGTAACACTGAGAAAATCCCCACAGCAGTGAACTTTCAAACTTGATAAATTGTAATCGGTCGTTGGTCTCAATGATATTGGCATAAATTTCGTTTTCGTGGTGTTCATTGTCAATGTATTCTGATCAAGCCATGTTTTTATGTGAAAAAGGTCATTTTGAGCATTTTCCTTAACTTCAACCCAGCTTGGCCCTTTCAAAAATATCAATGCATCATCTGCAAACAAAAATAACCTCCCATGTATATTTACTTTTGATATATTATTTATATAGATTAAAAAGAGGATTGGGCCCAAAGTGCTTCCCTGAGTCACCCCAAAGTCAACCGCCACATCTTCACCCCTGACATCCATCAAGGAAACAAACTGAAGGCGATTTGACAGATAACTTCTGAACCATGCCAACGCTGTACCTCGTATTCCAATAAGGTTTAATTTATTCAATAATTTGTTCCTATCAACCGAATCGAAGGCTTTTTTTAGGTCAAGGAATAGAAGCATCATTCGTCGATTTTCATTCATTCCTTCATTTATGGCTTTGCAAATGTCAAATAGAGCATCAGGTATATTTTTATCTTTTCTGAAGCCATACTGACAGTCACATAGAATTCTATTCCTATTAAGATAGAAAATGAGCTGTTCTTTCACTATTTTTTCTAGAATTTTTGAAAAAACGCTTAGCAATGATATGGGACGGTAATTGTTTTTATCGGTAGGGTCACCAGATTTGAAGAGGGGAAAAACCTTGGCCATCTTCAGGAACTCAGGGAACACACCAGACTGTAAACTAAGATTGATTAAATGAGTTAGTGGCTTGATCAGAATTGCAATATTATCTTTCAGGAACTTAGCAGAGATATTATCATACCCTGGAGCTGACCCACCTCTGAGACTACCTATGGCATGCATAATTTCAGCTTCAGTTACAGCCTGAAACTCAAAGTGATTTCGATTCAAATATTGACTATCATCGACTAAAAGAGGCTCTCCAGAATCTATAGCATCAGCCAGAATTTGGCCGACTGATGCAAAAAAAACATTGAATTCATCAGCTACATTCTTGTAAATTGCTGTTGTAACAGACTGGATACCTGGTAGAAATTTACTAATAACAAAAGAATCCTTATTAATACTTTTTCCCGCCAACTCTCCTATCACTCCCCAGAACCGCCCAGGATCATCTCTAAATTCCATTAGTTTATTTTTATAATATTCAAGTTTAGTTCTTTTCAAATTAACGGTAAGATTTTTTCTAAGCGTGAGATAATGATTTTTCAGAGCGTTATTATATGGTTGCCTCTTCAATTTCCTACTCAATTTATCTCTTTGTCTAATAGCATCAATCAGGTCTGAATTTATCCATGGCTTTAATTTTTTTCTTCTTGATCTCATCGTCTTAGTATTCATACTGAAATCTACAGATTTTTTTATAATTTGATGAAATTTACTAGAACAATTATTTATCTCAAAACAGTTTTCTACCGAACCCCAATCCGCATTCTGGAGAGCCTGTGCTAATAGGCCTTTATTTACAATAGTATAGGTCTTAGCCGAATCAGCCGGTTTTTGTACTGGAAATGAAATATTAAGAGCTATACTGAAATGATCTGTTATTGCAGTATGCAACACGGCCGCCTTCATCTGATCCTGATCAGCGTATCTTACAAAAATGTGATCAATAAGAGAAATCGAGTCACCATCAATTCTAGTTGGCTTATTTATACACTGTACAAGACCAGCACCGACCAAACAGTTCAAGTACCTGTTCGCGATTAGGTCATCTGAGAACAAATTTATATTAACATCTCCTACCAGTAAGCAGCTTTTATTAGAATTTAAAGCATAGTAATAATTTTCCAACTCATCTAGAAATAAATTAATGTTACTATCGAATGTTCTATAAATTGCTAGGAGAGAAAAGGACTTGTTCAGTATCTGAAAATCCACCGTTAAACCATAAACATCTGCCAATGTTGTTTGTTTAACGCTATAATTTATTGTGCTATTAATGTATATAATCACGCCATCATTTTGATTGCGCTGTTTATCAGTAGCTACCAAATCAAATCCATCTATTGGCCTTCCCACCGCCCCATCTTTGAGCCAGCATTCGGTCAATACTATTAAATCCAAGCACAACCAACATTGTTATTTATCAAGGACTGGATTAATATGATTCTAAGAATGAGTATTTTATAAACAAAAACTTCATTACTTACTGTATAATAATGCAAACAACAAAAATATTAGCCCCCCCATTCTACTCAATGATATGCTATTTCTCACACACACATACTCGTCAGTCTACAGGCAAATATAATTCATTTAAACTGAGAAACCCAGTATTTAAAGATTAGCAAGAGAAGATCGAGATAACGGAATTCAGCTCTAATACTTTCTACCAACTTCAAAGATTAGCGGTTCAAAATAGTCAGTTATCATTATCGATAAAAGGTCCAATAGGTACTATTTACTTGACAAAATAACAATAGACACCTCTATCTCACGAATCTAGTTTATCTAACGAATTGAATTCGTTTCTCCTAATCTACTGTATTCTAATAACGTACTATCATTCAAGTAAGCTTGGATGGGAGCAATGAACAATTATTTAAACTTATTATACAGAACAACAACCCATACATGCATGTCATTCACACTCTTATTAAATAACTTGCTAACTTATAATAAATAAAATGACAGATTAGTTTTAAAATACTCCTTCTTCAATGACAGTTTACTACGCTCAACTATATTGTTTACGCTAAATTGTCTCAGTAAACACTAGATTAAGATTTTAAATAACATTACTGTTCATTTCTACGCTTTATGAGATCTAAACTTTAATCTTACTTACGTCGGCATCGTCCTTTTTCTCATTTTTAAGATTATGGAGATCCTCATCACATCTAACAATATGAATTGGACCGCCATCCTCCCATCTAACTTTTATTCGGCCTACACGGTCGATCCACACATGACGGAAACCCCTCTCCCCGAACAAAACGAACTATTATTCCAGGTGCGATGTTGTCCTTTCTTCTAGGGAGGCGATGACATGCATCAATCGACGTGCGGTCCAGCTTCACGTTCAGCGCCTTCCCGATCTCCAGTATTCTGCCCTGGACGTCCTCGTTGTTCATCTCGGGAACTCCGAACACTTCAAGGGTGTTTCTTCGGCCATATTGCTCCTGATCGTCCTGTTTCAGTTCTAACTCCCGAAGTTTGGTTTTTAGGTGCGAGTTTTCTTCCTTCAGGGCGGTTATTGATGCCCCCTGCTTCGCGATTTCCTTTGCATTTTCTTCCAGAGTTTTTCTGCAGGCAGCTATTTCAGCTCCGAGCTTATCCAGTAGCTCGTCTTTCATTTTGTTAGTAAAATATTTAATTGTTCAATCGTCACTGGAGCACTACTACTCGTCGCTGAATTTGTGTTTGCCTTAACTGGAGTAGAGTCTGAATTGGCTCGTTGGAGACGTAAAGCACTGGTACACTTCTTACATGACCAAACTTTGCCGGTTCCTTGAAATACATCGAGATCGTTGTCGGTGAGCTCCACACAAGCACCATGGAACATACAGCTGCAATTCGAGCAAGTTATTTTCGATTTCGATGCACGATTAACCTGTTGTTTGCAGCTCTCGCAACTCATCTTGTAGGCGACCGTACTTAAAACAACAATCGATCACAGTGAATTCACTAATAGAGTAACCAGTCCTATTGCTTTAAATTCTTCAAATTTGCGGTTATACACAGAGATTCCGTAAAGCTAGAACATTATTGTATTTCGGTTATAACTTGATTCAAGAAACAGATAAGGCGCACAAATGATAAACGAACCTTTCACCTCGAATGCTCAACAACAACTGAAATTGTAACGCCAATAGAATAAATGGCGAAAAGCGCACTTTGATATCAATCTGTATCCTTTTGTTGATATAGGCCTTAAAGTTGTGAACAATATTGTATATTATTGTATACTAGCTGGCCCGGCGAACTTCGTACCGCCAAAAAGTCAATGTATCTCAAATCACATTTGACTAACTTTATTTGGTGAATCATAAAATTTATCTGACAATCAATATTTTCATTTACATCTCAATACGGACTTCCTATGTGCTTAGTCATGCAATATTTATTATTCCAAAAGCATATTCTTCTCAATCAATTGGTAGTAATATCTATCA
The DNA here is from genome assembly GCF_014356525.2 of Nilaparvata lugens. NCBI lineage: Eukaryota > Metazoa > Arthropoda > Insecta > Hemiptera > Delphacidae > Nilaparvata > Nilaparvata lugens. Next base: position 21,472,188 of record NC_052508.1, read on the forward strand.
GTGAGTGTTGAATTAAAAAAATATATGGTTAAATCAGTGTTTCAGAGATGAATTAAATGCGTTCATAGTTGTTGATTGCCTATAGAATAGAAAAAAACTTGAATCAGGAGAAAAACGAAAACAGATCTTAACATTAAAATCAAATTTATTTCTTTAACATTCATATAATAATAATAAAAAATAGATTGTCAATAGAATAAAAAAAACTTGTTTGTTATAATAATAATAATGTTGTTATTGTAATAATAATAATAAAAAATAGATTGTCAATAGAATAGAAAAAAAACTTGAATCAGGAGAAAAACGAAGCAGATCTTCAACATTAAAATCAAAATTATTTCTTTAACATACACATAATATTAATAATAATAATAATAATACAAGTAGGCTACATAATAATTTTCAAACGAAAGAAGTGGAGAATAATACTAATCTTGATAAAAACATTAGATAATTATCCTCTACTTAAATAACATAGGCATTCCCAGCAAAAGCGCAGTTTGTGTGCTTGCAACATCTGTCATCTCTTCATCTTTTCCCCATCGTTTATCATCTTATAAGATCTAAGAGATATTTGAATACAAAATTTGGTGATGAATATAAATGCTAATCACAGTCAGATCTACAATGTAGTTGAATAAAATTTCATTCAATATGAATTATCTGTAATACACATCGATTTGTGAGCTCAGTTCCATTTTTTTTTTGTATTGGCACTATACAATGTTTTCGATTGCAGGCTATCTATATAGCCTACCATACTCCCAAACTCTCCCAAGAGCTTGCCTGAGTAATTGAATCAGAAATTTTTTCTTTGAATAACATTTATTATATTGTTTTTCTATAAATGTTTTATTGTATTGCAAGTTGTGTGGTATGCTTCTGATGAATAAACCATTATCAAAAATGTTATATATATCTACAAGGAATACTCTGATAGATAGTTAAGTATTATTTTCCAAAAAGAATAAAATGAAACTTCATGACATTTTCAAAGCAATTGCAATAAAAATGCTCTTTTTGACAATTATTATATATTTTCTAAATTTTATGGGGACCCACCTCTTAATGGGGGTTATTCAGGAAAGTAATAAAAAACATTTTTGCAGCACAAAACAGCACAAACTCAGCACTAAAACTCTAGATATGTTAATTCATTTGTGCTGTTTTGTGAATTTATTTGTTCCGTTTTGGGTGGTGCTAGCATAAAGTCAACCCCACCCACTTTCAAAGTCAAATATCTTTTTAAATTGATAGCGAAAAATAAACTTTTTAAAGCATAAATTCAGCACTAAAACCCTAGATATGTTAATTTATTTGTGCTGTTTTGTGAATTAATTTGTGCCGTTCTGGGTGGTGCTAGCGTGAAGCCAGCCCTACCCACTTTCAAAGTACAGATCTTCTTTAAATCGACAGCACAAAATAAACTTTTTACAGCACAAATTGAGCACTAAATGTTTAGATATGTAATTTGATTTGTGCCGTTTTTGGTGGGGCCAGCATCACGGGGGTTTCATTCAACACAAACCATATAAATCGATTCAGTAGAACTCCATATCTCACAATCATCAAATTTACAAAGGTTTTTCAATGTAATTAGATTTTAGAAAGTATATAAAATACTCTTACCGAAAGAATGAGTGATGTTTCTTCAGAAATCATAAGCTTCTTTTTTAAATGTTCCAACAAAGATGTCAGGTTTCTAATTCTTTGGCCAAGCCTTCTAGTTGTCTGTTGCAATTGCTTGATTTTCTTTTGCAAAACCTTCTCTACAAATTCTTTGTAATAATTTACATTATCTACATCAACAGTTTTAGAATCTCCTATGTACCTTCTCTTCTTTAGAGGATGCAATTCCAGATCCTGTGTTGCTGGCTTTTCCTGTACTGTCGTCAGCCTGGAAAGAATGGAAATATGTTATCCTAATTCTTATAGTTATGTAAAATATCCCATTTCATTATTATGTTAGTCTAATGCCGCCATGTAATTATTTGTAATAGACAACAGGAATTAACACATCTTATAGCTCCAAGTACACTCTTTGATACAGACCATTTCATGGCTCGTGGCGTGCAGGGGAGGCAGTACGAGTGAGACAGACTGTCTCACCCAGCTTGCTTCCACTCAAGCTGTCAAGTCAAACACAGTCGCCTCCAATACACTCACAGGTTTACATGTTTTTTTTCACGCCAAGCACCGTGAAACGGCCTGTACCAGTATGAAAGATATTAGTGATGTATGGTATACTACATTACTTTTGTCATTTATTGAATGTTGAACCCACACTCGTCAAGAACCAATTGAAACTTTTATCCACTCAAATTTCCTGCATTGGGCTGCAGTCAAGTCAGGCCAAATGGTGATCAGCAATGGGGGTCCACCCCCCTGCCAAAACTGCAAGCTATAATATTATAACTACAAAGCACATCTAATTATTATCATTATTCTAGTTTCGACCCTCTGCAAAAGACTGCAAGACTCAACCAACTGTGAATGATGTGGCACAAGTGACCAGGAGATTAATTGATCTGAACATAATTAAGTTTTCAAAATAATAGAAAAATAGAATAGAAATCTTTATTTGTCATATGGGCCATGCCCTATACAAAGAGTTGCTCACTAACATCAATAACAAGTACATAAATTACAAAAATATCAAAAACAGAGCAGACTAGAAAGAAAAATTGATAATCACAGAAGCACAATTTGTAACATCAACACAATAAAGACTAGGTATAACAAACAGAATAAATGATCCAGGATCAATAGCATTATCAGGTAATGATGCTACTTGTACACTAAAAAATGGCACATTGCAAATTCATCAATTATGGCACACCACAGCATATCCTCTTCTATTAAATGATTCCACAGTGTATGAATAAATATCTAATATTTTTTGCCTTGAGAAATTTGAAAGTAAAACTATAATCTCATCTCTATCGTCCACAATATTATATACATACGTCGCAATACATCCTGATATACTCCACAGCTCAATAGGAAATGGCTCAAAGACTCATTCTGAGTGTTGCAAGATGGTCAGGCTTTATTAATGTCATGTAAATATCTTCTACTACCAAAGTTGAGTATAGTTCCCAAGACAGTAGGAATTCTGAGCTGAGTCACGCATCTTGAAACATCAATCGGAATCCTACATGACAACAATTCTGACATTTCTGAATTAGGGTTTATTCTCCAATACATGCCACAGCTCTGCGATGCGAACGCATGTTGGGCATCTTCATTCCTAATATGAAGGCCTGAGTTTGAAAACCAGACAAGCGCCGCAGTTTAAATTGTTGAGGAATTGAAAAAAACTGTTTATTTCAAATAGTTGAAAAAACATGTAATCTTTTATTCTTGTATGACAAAAAGTACCATATTGTAGTACATTCTCAAGCACTCAAACTTTTTTTTCACTTTTCATTAATTAACAGGGGGCCTCCAAAGTTGTTGGAGATATCTGGTTTTCAAACTCATCACATTTTTCGACAGGATATTGAAAGAAAAACACAAATTCTCAGCATTAACAACTATTATTTATTTAGAAAATGAACATTTTATCAATAAATCATCTCATTCATCATCTTCTGATGCTGAGTCAGAATAATAGCAGTACACTGATTGATCATGTATTTATAAAAAATATTGATGTGTCTTCAGTTCAGTCAGCAATTGCAAAAGTTTCTATAACAGACCATTACATAGTAGCCTTGCAAATAAATTCAAATTCTATGGATACAACCACAACTGAATCACCTAAATTTTACATTCATAGTGAAACTTTAGAATCTTTTCTCAGAGAGGAAACATGGGACTCTGTGATTGCCGAGCAAGATGTTAATACTTCAGCAGATAATTTTTTTTCTATTATAAAATTTAACATTGAAAGGTCAAAAAAGCCGGTCACACAAGTGAACTCACGTTTTAGAAAAATAAAGCCCTGGATAACGGATGGATTAGTTAGGTCAATTAGAGAGAGAGAGAGATAATTTACATAGGCTTACTAAGAGACAACCCTTTAATTTAGAATTAATTAATTACTTTAAAAACTATAGAAATAGATTAAATGACTTACTTAAAAAAACCAAAGCCCAGTATTATAGAGATCAAGTAAACGATAGTGGTAATGACCCAAAAAAGTTCTGGCGCGTAATAAATGAAATTTCAGGAAGAAATAATAAAAAAGAAGGATTTCCATTAGATCATTCAAAAAAAATTATATTTTTGATTCTCCACTTCATAAAGCGAGAGTAGTTGCAGATGAATTCTACGACTATTTTTCGCATGTAGGGGAGAATTTGGCAAAGGCCGTTCATTCCAATAGTGTTCCAGCTATTGATGATGATCTCTATAGACTCGACACGAACTTCATCTTGCATCCGGTAAATGATGATGATATTTGTAGATTTGCTTCCGAAATAAGAGGCATGTCCGCTCCCGGCTTCGACAATATATCTGCTCAATTTTTCAAACAACATATTAAAATCTTTATTAAACCCCTTAAACACATTTATAATTTGAGCATTACTCAGGGTATTTATCCAGATAGTTTTAAAATAGCCAGAGTTTTTCCACTTTTTAAAAATGGTGATAGATCCCATGAAAGTAACTACAGACCTATTTCTATTTTAAGCATTTTCTCTAAAGTTTTAAAAAGAATTATAAAATTTCAGTTGAGTAATTACATTGAGGCTAACAACATTCTTGCAGATGGACAATTTGGATTCAGGAAGGACAAAAACATATCTGATGCACTGTATAAATTAACTCAAGAAGTAGACCAATCAATAAATAAAAACCTTAATAATTTAATAATATTTCTGGACCTGGCCAAAGCCTTCGATACAGTCCATAGATCAAAGCTATTAAAAAAACTTGAAATGTTAGGTATTCGTCACAACTCTTACAATTGGTTCAGGAGTTATCTATCGGATAGAAAACAGGTCGTCCAGCTGTTGGGTGTTGAGAGTAAAATTAACAACATTGAATACGGTGTGGTTCAGGGCAGCACCTTGGGGCCTCTCTCATTCCTGATTTATATAAACAACTTAGCTAAACTGCCACTTGACGGTAACCTGTTACTATTTGCTGATGATACAGCTCTGCATGTAACCGGGATGAATAAGGAAGAAATGTATCAAAAGGCTTCTCGTGATCTCCACCTTTTGAAGGCGTGGTTTGATGATAATATTTTGATGCTTAATATAAAAAAATCAAAATTCATGGAAACTTCTTTACGGAAAATCATAATTTTCTATCTGTTAGGTTTCTCTATGAGAAATTGTACATGGTTATCTCTTTCATCAACATTGAAATGATTGAAAATCAAAACAAAGATCTTGAAAATAAAACATAGAAAATTGAAGGGTTTGAATAAATTAATGACTACTATTGTTAATGCTTAACTGATCATTAGACAAGATTATTAATAAATAAAGATCAATCCTACAAGATTATTAAAAATGAACATCGAAGAAAATATCACTTCACTTTTAAATATCACTTCACAGATTTTAAATGAATAATTTACATCTTGTCAAAACCAATATTAGGCAATAATAATACAACAATTGTTAAAATTTATTAACAATAGTTTTTATCAGTGCAGATTGGTAGTTATGCTACATTCACCACTTTGCACAAGATTACATCATCAATTTGCCCGTTAGAATTTCGTACACCATTTTCCGACGGAAGTAAGGCATTTCCTTCTGACTGAATGTGATCTTAGCATTTCGACATTTGTATTCGACATATAACTCCATTGTACCGTTCGACTTGCCCATTACCGGCTGGATTATAGGGCGATGTTCTGCTGCTGGCAATTCCTTTTGATAGTAGGAAATTTTTCAAAGCTGATCACATAAACGATGTTCCTCTATCGGAATGTATGTAAGACGGTACACCAAAAAGAGAGAATAGTGATGTAAGGTGTTTTATTACTGTATTAGTAGTCATGTCAGGACAGGGGAAGGCAAATGGGAATCTGGAATATTCGTCTATAAGAACTAAAATATACTTGTTCCTTGAACTTGATTGTAGTGGGCCTTTGAAATCCATATTAAGACGTTCAAATGGTCGAGTTGCTTTGATAAGGCGGCCAGTTCCTTTGGCATAGCGTGGTTTCATTTCAGAACATGTAATACATTTGGAACATACTTCTTTTACATCATCTATTGAATATGGTAAGTTCTTTGTTTTGGTCCAATGATGGAGTCGAGTAACTCCTGGATGACACAGGTCCTCATGAATTTTTATCAGTTTCTTTATATCTGTATGGCATCCAACAGTGGCACAGACTCTTGATAGTGTATCTGCTGGTATATTCTCTTTTCCAACTCTATAAATTATATTGAACTTATATTCTGACAATTCAAGGCGCCATCGTTGGATTTTGTCATTCTTAATCTTGCTGGTTTGTTTATTACTAAACATGAATGAAACTGATTTCTGGTCTGTGGTCTGTAAATTCTCGTCCAAGTAAGTAATGTCGCCATTTCCTGATTGATTCCACAATGGCATAAGCTTCTTTTTCCACTGCAGAGTGCCTAGTTTCAAATGTGGAAAGAGTTCTTGAGAAAAACGCCACTGGTCTCTCATCCTGTGTTAATACTGCTCCAATAGCGTAATCTGAGGCATCAGTTTCCAAAGTGAACGGGACTTTTTCATCAATGTGCACTAGAACTGCAGATCCTATTTCTTTCTTTAATGATTCAAATATATTTCTGCATTCTTCATTCAACGGGAAGTGAGTATTATGCACAAGTGGATGGATCTTTTTTGAAAATTCTTTTATCCATTTGGAGTAGTGTGCAAGCATTCCAAGGACACGCTTCAATTCTTTCTGATTTTTTGGAGCTGGTAAGTCAAGGAGTGGTTTCAATCGATCTGGATCGGGCTTAATCATACCCTGACCAATTTCGAATCCCAGAAAGGTTAAATTCTCCATAGATATTTTACACTTTTCTTCATTAATCGTGAGGCCATATTTTTCTGTTGCTCTCCAGAAATTTTCTAAATTTTCATCATGTTCTTCTTGGGTCCTTCCGCATACAATAATATCATCTAAATAGGCATAACATGATATCAAATTTTCTTGTTCTATGATTTGATCAATCACTTTCTGGAAAGCAGCTACTCCATTCGTGACTCCGAACGGAATTCTTTTGAATTGATACAGTTTGTGTCCAACTTCAAATGCGGTGAAATGCCTTTCCTCAGGCAAGATTGGTATCTGGTGATAGGCAGATTTCAGGTCAATAGATGAGAATATTTTATATTGCGCTACCTTATTGACTAATTCTTCCATTAGTGGTAGTGGATAGGCATCCAAATTCGTGAATTTGTTGATGGTCTGTGAATAGTCAATCACCATACGTTTCTTTTGGTTCTCTCTTGAAGTAACAAATGCTTGAGTTCTCCAAGAAGAATGACTATTTTCTATAATATCAGCATCTTTAAGCCGTTTGACTTCATTCATCATAAACAAGTAATCCTCTTCTGAATGTCATCTTGATTTAGTTATTATAGGCCAACAGTCCGGTTGAAGATCACGAAACAATGAGACAGGTTCTACTGTAGCTTGGGCTAGAGCACACTTTTTAATTTCATAAGTAGGCCTTCTTGCGTCATTGTCTTCATTCAGTTGTAGTGCTGCTTCAGATCCACCGAAATCAAAAGTGATGGATGAAAAGTTCTTTAGAAAATCGTGTCCCAAAATTACACTAGCGCAACATTTGTTCAATACGATCAAAGGAAAATCATTATATTCTTCGTTCTGGAAATATATTTCACTCAAAGCGCACTCAGTTGTTTTAGTGTTGCAGGCACTTGAAGCAAATGTAATCAAATTGGAATATGGCATAATTTTCATCTTCGATTGTACTACTAGTTTCTTATCTATAAAACTTGCTGTGCTCCCAGTGTCTAATAGTGCCAATGTATCTATTCCATTAACACGTATAGGAACAAGACATTTTGAGAGGTCAGTGCTGGTATTTGCTGCTGAAATTACTGTGGCAGATACCATTTGGTTTTTTTATCGTTTCGTGCTCTGCATACTTTTGAAAAATGGCCTATTCGATTACAAGTTAGGCATGGTTGTCCTTTTGCTGGGCATTGGCTATTATCAGTATGATTATTATAGCCACAAAATCTGCATTGAATCTTCTTTTGGTAAGAATTACGGACTAAAGTCGTTTTCTCGGTATTTTTATTCTCGTTTGCTAGGACTGTGTTAACATATTCTGAACTGGTTTCGTATTCTTTAGCAATGTTTTCAGCATTCTCTAACATTCGTGCTTGTGAGATAGCGTCTTGCAAAGTTAGCGATTTCATTTCGAAAAGATGTTGTCTGATTTTCGATGATTCTAATCCGGAGATGAACGCATCTCGGATATATTCACTTTTGTTATCGTCAGCCGTGACTGCTTGAAAGTTACATGGTAAACTTAGCCGTTTTAGTTTATTATAGAATTGATCAATTGATTCTCCATGGGTTTTTTTTTGCTTTAGATAAGCAGTAACGTGCATGTACTACATTTTGAGGTTTTATAAAGCTTTCTTCAAGAGTTATTATAGCTTCTTCAAATGATATACAATTGCAAATACTTTCAAAAATACTCGGTGACACATAATTGATCAAAACATTCAATTCATCCTTTTTCGGGATTGAACTGTTTTTTAAGAAGTCTAAAAATGTTACCTTCCAATGTCTCCACGTTTTCGGTGCTTCATCTGAATCTTGGTCAATCGATAAAACTGTTGGTTTCAGTATTTTTCCAAGCATTTGGTTTTGCGAATCGTTTTCTCCTTCACTGACTAAATCTTGACATTTACTCGTTTTTCTTTTCGGACCCATTTATTTTATTTTGAATGTCGAATAAATTGTAATAGAATTGGACTCAACACGAGCTTTATTCGACATTAAATATGTGTCTTAGTAACAGAGATAACAGATTATAAATATTACAGCTGTTTTATCATCACATGTATCAAAAGGCTTCTCGTGATCTCCACCTTTTGAAGGCGTGGTTTGATGATAATATTTTGACGCTTAATATAAAAAAATCAAAATTCATGGAAATTTCTTTACGGAAAAATCATGAGCCTTCTGTTGACACGTTAATGTTACATTCTTGTGGGAATCCAGATAACAATCAGTGTCAGTGTGATTGTATTGAGAGAGTGAGTTCTTACAAGTATTTGGGAATTATGATTGATGAAAAACTTAACTGGTCAGTTCACATAGCCTATCTGAAAAATAAAATACGTAAATCCATTTACATTTTTCTCAATATACGTCAGTTTTTATCTAAAGATGAACTTAGGAATGTATACTTTGCATATGTCCAATCGTTAATAGTTGCTGGGATTTTAGCTTATGGGGGTGCTTATAAAACAATTCTATCTCCGTTATTGATAACTCAAAAACTAATTATAAAAATTGCTTTAAAAAAACCCGTCCGTACCCCAACTGCACTAATATATGACGAGTTCAACGTTCTCGATATTCGCCAGTTGTATGTCAAGAGCCTACTGTTGTATATTCATAAATATAGAGCAGATATGTTCACGAGAGTTGCTCACAACTATAGTACTCGGTCGGCGGAGTCTTTGGGCATAGAAGTACCTAGACTCGTGGGGGCTCACTCCACTACAAGCACTATGAATTACATTTGAACACTATGAATTAACGAACACAAACACTATGAATTACACTATGAAACATTACATTTCGCACATCATTTTCCGAAACATTCCGGCTTTCTTAAGAAGGGTAGAGGATTATTCCCTTTTTATTTATAAAAAACTTATTACTGGTTGGTTGAAGGAGATTGGCAGGGAGGGTATTGAAGAACTAATTCATTCTATTTATCAATAACTAATTAACTGATGCCCCACAGCTCCGTTTCATAAAAAAGAAAAAATTACTCATATAGTAATGATAATAATAAAAATAATAATAATAAAAATAAAACAAAATATTAAATTTGTTAATAACAATGAAAAAATAAATAAAAATGAATAGCGAGCATCTGCAATCTGTAAGGAAGCTGTATTGCAAACGATGTTTATAGTAATACAGTATTACGGTAATTTTATGGTTTTTGCTGATGAATGCGAGAGTCAATCAGTCAGTCGTGATCAGTTTTTATAATTTATATAAATAGATTTTACGCTTACCCTAGTATATGCTGTGTTGTTTATTGTAGTGCAACAATATAATATGGTTTCTTTGTTTCACTGATATGTGTTGTACTGTAGTTTTATATTGTTCTAGTTTCTAATACTTTTGTAATATTTTTCTCTCTTAAAGTATAGTATTCTCTCTTATAGTATATTCTCTAAAGTATATTCTCTAGTATATTCTCTAGTATAAGTATATTCTCTCTATAAGTATAAAATGCTTATTTTAAGTAACAATATAGGCTATTAGGCCTATATTTAAATAGTATTGGCTATTTTAACTGACTCCATGTACCACACACAGGCTCTGGCCTAAGTGGTTGTGATGCATAATATTTTTAGAATTTGTTCTGCCTAAAGTATACACTGTTTGTAAAATTATGTTATGTTATTGAGTTATAAGTTTTTTCTTGTATTTTTGTTATATGCAAAATAAAAGCCAATTTGATTTGATTTGATTTGAGTTATTAGCAATATTATTTGATCGACCATCTAGGTCTACTGTAGTCAGATTTTCATAAAATTCGTGATGGTTTGCTGGTACAAATTTCTCTTTTAAATACTGAATGTCATTATATTTACTTATTTTTAATGGAATTGCTCCATCTCTGAGTTGATTGACCTTCGTAAAATCGATATTACTGATTCTTGTTGTACTAGAAATGGTAGAAAAGGTTTCTTTCAGGACCATGTTGTGGTCAGTACTGACTGTAACAGTCTGACCTTCATAGACAAAACACCTGTACTTGGAAACTGTAAATTTACTGTCCTTATTATTCAACTGTTTTTTTGTATGGTCCAAACCAAACTTTTTGAAATCTTTGACAATTTCCTTATCAACTTTTACAACTTCAAACGTATTAGATGCACGCTGTACCATTTGAAAATACTCTTCTGGCAAAAAAAGATACTCCTTTTTTCGCTTCAACTTCTCTATGTGACCAAAGTCCCGGTCACAGGGAAGAAAAGAATGTCCGGGCTCAGGAAATCTATGAGTTATCTTTTTAAAACGACCAGTAGCAACAAGAAGTGTTTGTCAAGAAGTGTGTCCTATAATCATCCAATAAACGCTTGTAGTTGTTTGCGAGATCAACCCTACAAAAACCATCATTATATTAATATGCACATGATTACAGCATGAACATACAATATTGATAATTATGAACTTCAGCTCAACGGCGCTTGAAGATTTCACTGGGCAGTCATAATTTTATTTCGATAATAGCAAGTAACCCGTGCTGCGCAAAGGCCTATTTTAAAAATTCAGAAACTGGACCTACTGAGATCTTGAAGAATTCAAAATAGGGGGTTGATAGTATTGTCTAACTCGTAATTCTATGACTCAATGTTAAACAGCCATCAAAAATGCTTCTTCGTCTGTGTTGTGTTACCTTTATATCCTGATTTGTGAGGTTTGAGTGCGTTTTAGAAGAAAACGTTACTGAACATTTATACACAAAATTTAATGATTTACATTTACAAAAACTTTCTCCACCTGAAGATTTTCTTTTTCTGTATGTCTAGAAAAATTCACAACACGGTAGCCTCTGACTGTGAAAAAATGTTCAACAATTTTCGTTTTCATAATACAGTAAGCTGGTAATGGAAGGTCTATCTATGTCATTGATTATTTTTTCTTTAAGGTTAGCATTACCGTCTTTTTAAATAATATCAAAGTATTTTTTGAAGAGTACTTCACAATTGGAAATCAATTTGAAAGTTTTGCCACTGGGTCTCTTCAAATGTTCAATACTTAATAAATTGACATAAGTTTCAAATACAGAAGGTACAATTTTTTCTTCAGGACAATTTAGAAGAAAGGGAAAGTTTTCACAAGTACTGCAATACTTGTCACTAACAGCATTGATTGTACTTCCTCCCATTTTGTACATTTGATTGAATTAATAATGATTGATAAGGAGGCTATATTCCAAGTTTTGTTGCATGTCATCCAGTAGTTTTTCAGAAATCGTGATCAGTGAGTGAGTAATTTAATTATTATTTAATTATCAGATGTAACCATATTATATCATTCGGCGTTCAATAAAATAGAATTAAGACTCATTAACATTTTTCACTAGGTTGTTTGAATTTAATTTTCAACTTTTATTACTTAACATGACATGACATGATGCTTTGGATCATCTCTTTTGAGCTTTTTCCTTGGTGACTCTTCTTCACCCTTATCCTTTCTCGGTCTCTTCGCCTTTTTGGTCGGTGAATGTTCATTATTCATGATTGAAAAACTGAAGAAAAATAAAAAAAACCTTTTAAGCTCTACTGCGATGAAAGACTGAAAAAACACGAACACGACGAGAACTTCGACCAGAAAGCGTTTATAGTCAAATGCAAAGCAAAATGGCAGAATATGAGTGAGAGGAAGAAATTCGTATGGATAAAATACACCATAGAAAAGGAGAACGAATATGTGGTAAAAATGAGAGCTTTCCAAGCGACAAACCCTGAGCAGTGCACATTAAATGATTTCAAGTCAGTTTTGTTGAAAGAAGAGAAGAACATCTACGATAGAGCTTGTGGCAAGCCGGTGAAACCGCCCAACTCGGCCTATCAGCTGTTCTGCAGCGAACACCTGAAAGGATGCTCAGACGGCAGTCAGAAGCAGAAGATGAAGGAATGCTCCGAGAAGTGGAAGTCGATGACCTCAGCCAATTTCAGACTTGAAAAATGCTTAAAATCTTCAGCGTTCAATGAAACAGAGGGTTGATTACATGTTATGACTGATAGCACTGTAGCTTTAGTATTCAACTTGAAATTCGGCTGAATCTGTGAAGAGATAGTTAAGTTAACCTCGCCCATTGTACTTGTTGTTTTAGTACCGATGCCAATGAGTTTTTGAGATGAATAAGTAGATTTCAAATTCAATTTATTTGCTAGCTCCTTTGTAACAGCGGTTATTTGTGAAGCTGAGTCTAGAATAGCTCGCGCAATATGTGGCTTATTGAAAGAGTCGAAAACAACAACATTAGCGGTGCCAAGTAGACATAGAGATGATTCTGAAATGGATAGACTTGAAGTGTTACACACAAAGGTGGCAGGGGTCTTTTCCTTCTGAGCATGCAATAATGTATGGTGGTTACTAGAATTGCATAGTTTACAAGTTTTTTGTGACTTGCACTGAACACGATTATGAGTTCCAAAACATTGAAAACATAGATTTTTTTGTTTGAGGAAATCATACTTTTGATCGACAGACAAATTGACAAATTGCTGGCATGAATAAATACTATGATCCTCTGATCCACACACAATACACTGAAGCGGTTTTAACTTGACAATTTGATTAGGTTTGACAGTTGAAGAATTATTACTTGCAACTAGTGAAAATCTCTTATCAGATTTATTTTCATTTGAGCGAGTAGACTTAGATTCAATATTTCTTGCGGATTGAAGTGTAGTTGAAGGGTTCACTAACTCACATACGAGTTTTAGACACTAAAAAGTTCATTAGGTCTTCATATTTAGGAATGACATCAGCTATCTTACTTTCAAACTCAAGTCGAGTTCGTTTATCCAAATGGTTTAAACACAGCGATAACAGAATAAAGTCACTCAAATCGGGAATCTGCTGTGTTTTGAGAGCAGAAATACAAACAGAATGAGTGTCAACAAATGTTCTTAATGACAAATAATCGGGCTTATCTATTTGCTTAAACTCTAGTAACTGATCGATGTAATACGAACATAATCTTCTTGGATTCGAGTATCTGTCGCACAACTGAGTGTAGGCGATAAGATAATTTTCATTTGATAGAGACAAATGAGCTATCATTTGAGCGGCTGAGCCTGACACATTGGATTTCAGATAATGAAATTTTTCTATATATGAAAGTGATCTGTTCGTATGAATAATCGCATTGAACATGTTCAAGAACTCGATCCATTGTTCAATATCACCATTAAAATTAAGCAGCTTTATTTGTGGTAAATTGATGTTAGAACTAGGATTGGTCTGCTGTACAGTTTCAATTGTTGGCTGTTTACAAAATGAAGTGTACCTTCCATAGAGCCTTAAAAACATATATAAATTAGGCTATATTAATCATATAAATATACAATTATATTTTATTTTTTTAAGTAAAATTGAGTTTTATTCACCATTCAACATTTTTTACATCATCATTCTTCAATGTCATCAGATTTTTATTGTACTACTGATATGTAATATTGTGAATACCTGTTGTAAAATTATGATTAATATGTTCCTTTTTGTATCCCTGAACACTTATCAAAATTATTCTCATTAATTTCAAATATCCCTTACCTAGATGATGATGATTATGAATTTTTTTTAGAAATCTCTTGCCATTTCTTTGTATGTCCTTTGAAGATCAAACAAATTCTGTATAAAATATCAGACATGTGTATTTGTCAATGCTAAAAATACCCATTGGGGCTCCAGGATAACCACTACAAAGGGTCGAGAACTGTTTAGTGCAATTCAGCAATTCAAATGTGAAGCAATATCAACTGGAAACCCAACATACTGGCCAACAGACATAGGAAAAATTCCAGATCTCATAGACTTTTTCATCATCAAGGACTTCTCCACAAACTACATCAAAATTGAAGACAGCTGTGACTTGACATCAGATCACTCACCAATTATACTCACACTAAGCGAGAGTGTAATAGAACGAGAACCATCTCCATTTCTCTGCAATAGATACACAAACTGGGAACAATTCAGACACATACTGGAGGAAAGCATAGATCTCAATGTACAGCTTAGAAGTAAAGATCAGCTTGAAGCAGAAATTGAGAAATTTGTGACCTCCATTCAGCAAGCAGCCTGGGCAAGTACACCAGAAATAAAAAGGAGGACTCAAGGCAACAACTATCCTTCTGAAATAAAAAATCTTCTATTACAGAAGAGAAGAGCAAGAAGAAAATGGCAAAACACTAGGGATCCAAGAGACAAGACTGTGCTGAACAATTTATCCCAGCAGCTCAGAAGAGAAATAAAAAATCTAAAAAATGAAACATTTTCCAAGTATCTCACTGAGCTGACTAATGAAAAAAGTACTGACTACTCCCTATGGAAAGCTACAAAGTGCATTAAAAAGACTTCAAGCCAAAATGCACCCATTAAAAATGTGGATGGTACGTGGGCTAGAGACAATAAACAAAAATCAGCTAGGTTTGCAAATCATCTGGAGAACATCTTTAAAACTGATGACAGCTATGATGATGATGAACATCTGCCACATACTGTTCAAGAATCAGCGAGGATCACACAAGTCACTGTAATTGAAGTGGAAAATATGATCAAGAGTAGCATCAAAACCAGGAAGGCACCAGGGTTTGATCTCATAACTGGAGATGTATTGAAACAGCTTCCAAGGAAGGCTCTCTTGAAGCTTACATTCCTCATAAATACATCTTTTAGGCTGAGATATGTCCCAGATTACTGGAAAGTTGCAGAAGTCATCATGATTTTAAAGCCTGGAAAAGCACCACATGATGTTACATCTTACAGGCCAATCTCTCTCTTACCTGTAATCTCAAAACTATTTGAAAAACTGCTCTTGAAAAGATTAAAGCCAATTATAGAGAGTAAGAAGTTGATACCAAAACATCAATTTGGATTTAGAGAGAAACACACCACCATAGAGCAAGTCCACAGAATCACCAATTTAATTGAGATGGCTCTTGAAGAGAAGAAAATTTGTAGTGCAGTATTCCTGGATGTTGCACAAGCATTTGATAAGGTGTGGCATAGAGGCCTATTAGCAAAATTGAGAACTATGCTTCCAGTTGAATACACTGAAATATTGGAGTCATATTTAGTGGGAAGATATTTCAGAGTCAAGCAGGAAGACGCCTATTCAGAGCTAAAAGAAATTGGAGCAGGAGTACCTCAAGGTAGTGTTCTTGGGCCAATTCTATATCTACTGTTTACTAGCGATCTACCTGAGTTGGAACATGATACAGTTGCAACATTTGCTGATGACACGGCTGTACTAACTCTGGGCGACAACAGTCAGGAATCTATGAGGAAACTTCAAGATGCTGCTGATGAAATCTCCAGTTGGGCTAAACTGTGGAAAATCAAAGTGAATGAGACCAAGTCTGTCCAAGTCAACTTCACAAACAGAAAATGTGAGCAAATTCCCCTAGCCATCAATGGGAAACCTGTTCCATTTGCTAACGAGGCCAAATACCTAGGCATGACTCTGGATGCAAGGTTGCGTTGGAAAGCACATGTGAAGAAGAAGAGAGAAGAACTAGGTATCAGATATAGAAGAATATACTGGTTGATAGGCCGAAATTCTGCTCTTTCAACTTACAACAAGATCCTCATCTACAAGCAAATCCTGAAACCAATATGGATGTATGGAATCCAACTCTGGGGCTGTGCCAGCAAGAGCAACGTCGATGTAATCCAACGATTCCAGAACAAAGTTTTGAGCAACATCGTCGATGCTCCAAGATTCAGCCGAAACGCCGACATTCACAGAGACCTGGGGGTGGAGTTCGTTGCAACAGAGATTGGGCGCTTCGCACGCAAGCATGCAGACAGGATCCAACGGCATGAAAATGAAGAAGTCGCTCAGCTACTTGACAACACACATATGCTGCGCAGATTGAAGTGGACCAAACCCTTCGAGTTGTGTGGTGTTGTGGAGTGAAAATGTCAAAAGCAGAGCAGTGTTGATAGTGTGAATGTGTATATTATAATACATGATACTTTATTTATATATATTACTATTATTATCTATTGTTAATTCCAAGTTAGTTGCTAGAAGTAGTAGTCCTGGTGAGAACTACCTATCTTATTAATATTTAACCCATTATTATATTAGGAAAAAATTGCTCATTAGTCTTTTTAGACTAGATTGCAATGGGATTTGAAATAGTTATTTGTGCATCTAGGGACTAAAGTGCAACTTTTTCTCCCTGAGGGAAACTGTTGTCGCCCGATGGCGTAGCCGAGGGCGACAATTTCCCTGAGGGAGAATAAGTACTTTAGTCCCGTGATGCACACAACATTTTTCCTCCACCTACACCAATACCTATAACAATGAATAATTTTACTACATCTTCACGCTTTCACACTATTTTTTTAAAAACAAAATTTAGCTCACCTCTGATAATAATTTGTTGATAGTTGCTAGTTGATAGTTGATAGTTGATAGTTTATAGTTTCCTTATGAGTCACAAAATTCCATGTCGCGTATTAACTATTATATATAGATAGTTTATAGTTTAAAGTATAGATGATGATTGTTGATAGAGATGATTGTTGATAGTGTAAAAGCCTACTTCTGATAGTAATTGTTTATTGTTATTGTGCACCCATCACAATTTTGAAAAACCGTGTTCGGGGTTGATAGAACAGAACTGGATTGAAACTGGTGCGTTGCAGCCACTGGCATAGGCCTAGTTGAAGTGTGATCAACATCGCTGGAACTGGATTGAAGCTGGTGTGTTGTGGCCACTGGCATAGGCCTAGTTGAAGTTTCATCAACATCGCTGGAACTGGATTGAAACTGGTGTGTTGTGGCCACTGGCATAGGCCTAGTTGAAGTTTCATCAACATTGCTGGAACTGGATTGAAACTGGTGTGTAGCAGCCACTGGCATAGGCCTAGTTGAAGTTTCATCAACATCGCTGGAACTGGATTGAAGCTGGTGTGTTGTGGCCACTGGCATAGGCCCAGATGAAGTGTGATTTAAATCAATGTTGCTTGTTGTTTGGTTCAAAATCCTGTTTGCTGTTTGTATTTTATTTCCAATTGATTCTTCAATATAGCCTTCAGCGACAGTAGTACTCTTCCATCCGCCATGTCTTTTAAGCTGGGTCATTGTTCCTCCAGCATTAACCAGCAAAGTAGCTGAAGTCCGCCTTAGAGCGTGTCCAGTATACAAGTTAGGATTGGGAAGTTGTAAGTATTGTGCAATACTCATGGGTATTTTTCCCAGGGAATTTTTCCCCATGGCTTGATTGTAGCATCTCCCATTTTTAAAACTTAAAAATAGCCGGGGTGATTTTGTTGTCTTTGGTCTTAAATTTAAATACTTTCTGAAATAATATAAGTAGTCTATGTCTCGTTGTGTGCCATTGATCACAGTGAAAACACGTCCCTTGTTGGTTTTAGAATCAGGTACATTAACTATGAGAATTGAATCTTTGTCCTCAATGTCACTAACAGTCATATTGCACAATTCACCCATTCGGCAAGCTCCACAAATACCAAAAATCAAGGCTACTTTTTTCAATAAGTATTGTTCATCTGGAGCATTTAACAGGAATTTATTTACCTCCTCTTTGGTGAATGTTTTAGACTTCTCAGGTTGATAGCCTACATCTTTCTTTTTCAGAAAAGCACCCACTTTCGTAAAATTACTGATGTCTATGTTGTGTTTCACAATAATTGTTGCTTTCAACATTGAATAAATGGTCCATAAATAACTTGGGCTACATACCTGTGCTTGTTGTGAGAGGTAAACAAGGATTACGTTTTCTGAAATTCTTACTGTTCCACCACAATTCTTCTTGCACCATTCAACGAATAAATCATATCGCTTGATGTATAGTTCCTTTGATTTTTCCGGAAGCAAATTTTCAGTTACATTTTCAGCTTCGTGTCGAATGTTCGGCGGAGTTAGAACAAACTCCTCATCACTCTCACTTTCCATTTTATAAAAACGAAAATAACTTCTACAATACCGGTAGCGGATTTCGAAGATCTTAGTAGGTAACCAAGAAAAAACATAACCTGCAATCTTGTTTTCTGTGCAGACACACTCAGTCGTCTCTGTTAAAGTGGGTTTTCGTTTATGCGTAAATGCCGTCGTCGACCATGACAGGGAGAGAATCTCAGATTGGGTAGATTTCAATCTGTCTACATAACTTAAAAGATTATGTTAAATTATGTTTTAATGGAGCAGGTTGAGCTTATACTTTTTTATACTTTTAAATGGCAATATTTTGATATTATTGAAAATGTTTATTTCTTTATTAATAAAGACAAATAATGAAAAAGTTATTTAATCAGCTGTTTTAGCACACTTGAAATTTGGACAATATGAATGTCAACAATGCTTGCCGTCGTCGACTGCGGAAAAGTTCGCATAAACGAAAACGTACCTTCAGATGAACGCTCTCGTAGAGATGCCGATGACGTTAGAGGTGTGTACTTTTTCATATCCACCAACGGTTGAACATAACCTAACAATCGAAATAGAGCTACTTATTTCCTAGAGCTAAAATATTCCAAAGATCGAAATAGAGCTCTTTTACTTTTCCTCTACCGACCACGACAGTGTTGCCACATTCCTCATTCTTCAATCGCGGCGTTGTCGGACTTCTTCCCATGTTAATCTTATGGGTTTATTTTTACTCCCTTGGGAGTAAAAGTGATCACTTTTCCCGCTGGGAATTATTTTTAGTCCCATGGGAGGAAAAGTAGTACTTTAGTATTCGATTCCAGGGTGTAAAATGAGACTTTTGATAGTAGGTGGAGGAAAAAAAATTGTGTATTTGTGCAAACTCTATATAAATTAGTTATGATTTTTATTAATAATAGGTATAAGTTTAATGATTTGTCACCTGGTCATATGGGACATATATATGAATCATATATTTATCTCATATTGATCAGGATTTTAGAGTTTTAATTTAGAAAAGTTTAATGAACAATGTTTTTGTCTTTGAACAATTTTTGTCATCGACAGAAAGATTGTTTATTTCATTTGTTATCAAAATTATTGTAGCTTCTCTTTTGTTTTTGATAACAAACGTGCTCGCTTGTGCGACTGATAAAAATATGTATTTGAAATGGCTTCATGTTTGGCATTGACTGAGTTATATATTAATACCCAAAATTTTACTTTTGTGTGTTGTGAGCTCGTTCGTTAGGACTGTGAGTAAAGTCCGGCTGTTCTGGTGAAGGGGATAGATTTTGTTATTGTTTTATAATACAGTTTTCCTGTCACAGTTCGGGCAGTTTAAAGAGAATTGTATTATTAAATAGGAAGGGATCTGAACCCACTTCATTAGATCAGTTTTGTTTTTTATTTTTCATTAATAATTAACGTCGCGTTCAACCAGTGGATGCCAAATTGGGAAGCCATTATCATAAAGGTAGGTGACTACTGAGTCATTGTTTTAAATTTTCCATAACCACAACAAATTTAATCTTCACTAGCAGCCAAGCAAGTAGCCCTTGAAAAATTCATCTGTTTATTATTATTTCGTTATTTTCTAATTATATTTCTAATTTTGTACAAATAATTTATTGTTTTGTTTTAATTATCAAAACCAGTACGATCATTTCTTGTTTTTCATTTTCCCACCTTTACATATTTGGTGAAGGCACATATTGCTTACATATTTGGTGGAGGCTCAAGGGTTTTTAATCTAGCTTTTAAAATTTGGACTTTTCCGGTTACCTCATTGAAGATTCAATTTTTGTGGTTGCATTTTTCATTATTAAATAATGATATGTTTTTATTTCAGTGAAATTATGGGTGAAGTAGTTGAGTTTGAACCTTACGGGGCTCTAGAAACAGTTAGTAGGATGAATTTCGAGGATTTATTGAATTTGAATATTGTGGAACAATAATTGATTACTAATAATGGATTTTAACGGATGGAGAATGATGATTATAATTGAACAGATTAATTTTGAGATTCACGATATTGGAAGATTTACAATTATTATTGATTTTGAGATTTTGAATTGCAAAAGCTATGACAATTGAAGATTTTGTACGATTGCAAGATTTATTATCAATTCTTATTAGAAAGAATCAGATATTTATGATGAGATGAGAAATCAATTATTATTAAGATATGATTGAATAGGATAAATTTATTATTATTGGAGAGATATCGATATTTGAGATATGGAGAATTTATGATTATTGGAACCAGATTATTGGAAATTTATTATTTATTATTGAATAGAATTGGATTGGAACAGATTAACAATGGAAAAACTTAGACCGTTACTATTACCGAAATTTTTTGATGGAAAAGATGAAGAATTTGACATTGATGATTTTTTCAACTATTTTGAAAAGGTTGCCTTAGCGAACGGTTGGGATGAAAAAGATAATTTATTATACTTGCGGTTTTGTTTGAAAGGAAGTGCTGAGAAATATTTTGATGTTATTGAGAATGATTTGACTCAACAGAACAAATTTGAATATACAGGGTGATTCACGAGGATATGCGGTAACTTTGAGAGCTCATTCTATATGTAAAAATAATGAAAAAAACTTATATAAACATAGGTCCGGAAATGTTTCGTTAGCGAGTTATACAGAGTTAAAGATTTCGCCTGGTTTCAGTTCCGCTGAGTAAATGAAGACTCTCTGAAATTCTGGGAAGTTAAATTTAGGGGCAAATGCCATTGTTTCTTATGGTTTTTTACCTGAAAAATTGATTAGAACAGGTCCCAGAACTGTAAGATGAGTAGTTTTTGAGTAATCCAGTGTAAAATGCAAAAACATTGAGTAAAAAAACACAATTTTTACATTTGGCCAGCAATCGCTTTGTTATTTTACCAATAAACTGATCAAATTTCAGAACAAAACTTGTAGAAAATTTAATTCTAAACAAAACGGTATGATTAAAGTATACAGAAAGTGAACAGATAATCGATTAAAGGAAGTTTTATTGAAAACTGTAATGTAAAGTTATGCAATAAAATTACAGTAAATGCTCAAAAATGTTGCCATTAACTTCAATGCATCTTTCTGCTCGTTTAAGAATTGCTCTTGTTGCTTTTCGTAGTTCTACGGGGCTCTCCTTTAACTGCACAAAGGCTTCATTAATTCGATCAAGTAACGCCTCACGGGAATTTACTTTGACCTCGTAAACATGATGGATGAAAGCATCCCCATATGCAGAAGTCCAATGGCGTATGATCTGGTGACCTTGGTGGCCAGTGTATAGGACCACCACGACCGATCCATTTATTTGGGAACTGATGATTTAGATAGGTGGAAACATCATTTGAAAAATGTGGCGGTGCGCCATCATGCTGGAAGTACATCTTGCATCGCGTTGCAAGAGGAACATCTTCCAGCAATGTCGGTAATTCTTCTTGAAGAAACTGTAAGTACGCCTGACCTGTTAAGCGCTCTAGAAAAATAAACGGTCCAATTAGCTTATCATCAATAACACCACACCATACATTAATGTTAAAACGGTATTGAAAGTTACGTTCAATTGTTGCATGAGGGTTCTCTTCTGCCCATGAATGTTGGTTTCGTAAATTGTTGATACCATCACGAGTGAACTGTGACTCATCGGTAAATAAAATGTACTTGAAGAGTTGACGATGATTGACTAACCAATTGCAGTACTCCAAGCGATGTTCATTGTCTCCTGGTTGTAAATGCTGTACTTTTTGTTTATGGTAGGGATAAAGGTTGTTCTTATTAAGTGTTCTCCAAACCTTACTTTGCGAAACCCTAAACCGCTTTGAAATACGTCTTGTACTAATACCTGGACTACGTTCAACAGCAGCAATAATGTTTTCTTCTACATTAACATCATGTTGGCGAGGGCGGTCAGACTGGATCTTTACGCTTGGAAGTGATCCTGTTTCCCGTAACGTACGAAATGTAGAAATAATGGTTCTAGCATTTGGAATTCTACGATAAGGGTAACGTTGTCTGTATTCTTCCACAGCGATTGTAGCATTGCCTTCACATACACCGTAAATAAACACCATATCGGCGTATTCTTCAGTTGAAAATAAGTATGGCATTACTACTCCAACAATTTAATAATTACTATGGACAAAACAATGCTAACACGGACTAAAATTCAATACGACAAACAGAAAAATACACACGTGGACTAAAACTCAGTTGTTACCTCTCAAGGAATTAAAATTCTACATTTCAAATCACATCATTGTTGATCAGCTGTTATTGTAGTGCCAACTTATGAAAAACAAATTATCCGCTCAACATGTGTATTTTTTTTTTATTATTTATGTTTGTTGTTTATGTTTATTTCTTTATTTTAAAACTGTGTTTTAATATTATTTTATTTTGAAATTTTAGTAAAAAAATTCAGGTGTTAAATTTGAGTAAAAATCATTAACTTTTTACAGA
Organism: Nilaparvata lugens; assembly: GCF_014356525.2. Taxonomy (NCBI): domain Eukaryota; kingdom Metazoa; phylum Arthropoda; class Insecta; order Hemiptera; family Delphacidae; genus Nilaparvata; species Nilaparvata lugens. Next base: position 21,495,479 of record NC_052508.1, read on the forward strand.
TCTTTAATAAGAAATCAACAGAGTTATTGTCGGCCAAACGAAAAACGTGTGTTGTTCTGTTTTCAATAATACTTCCTTTAATCGATTATCTGTTCACTTTCTGTATACTTTAATCATACCGTTTTGTTTAGAATTGAATTTTCTACAAGTTTTGTTCTGAAATTTGATCAGTTTATTGGTAAAATAACAAAGCGATTGCTGGCCAAATGTAAAAATTGTGTTTTTTTACTCAATGTTTTTGCATTTTACACTGGATTACTCAAAAACTACTCATCTTACAGTTCTGGGACCTGTTCTAATCAATTTTTCAGGTAAAAAACCATAAAAAACAATGGCATTTGCCCCTAAATTTAACTTCCCAGAATTTCAGAGAGTCTTCATTTACTCAGCGGAACTGAAATCCAGGCGAAATCTTTAACCCTGTATAACTCGCTAACGAAACATTTCCGGACCTATGTTTATATAAGTTTTTTTCATTATTTTTACATATAGAATGAGCTCTCAAAGTTACCGCATATCCTCGTGAATCACCCTGTATGCCAGTGAAAGAAAAATTGGTTAATTTCTATCGATCTCCTCTCAAATTGTGGAAACTAGAAAAGGAATTAGATACTTGTAGCATGGAATTTGACGAAGATGGCAGAGATTTTGTAGCACGAGTCTTATCCCTATGTAGAAAAGTAGATTCAAATATGCATGAATCTCGGATTATCAGGATAATTTTAAGAGGTTTGTCTTCAAATATATTTGAAAGAATTATAATGTTATCAAATACTAACATTGTAGAATTGTTTAAAAATGTTGAGAAATATGAATTATCATGTCAGTATTTGAATCAGTGGAAATTTGGACAGGTGCAAGTAATTGATGATATTATGGAACCAGAATTTGAAGAACTATTGGAAATCGGAAATGAGTTTGAAATTGAGAATTGTTTAGATAATGCTATTATTTCTGATGATTTTGATTCTTGTAATTATTATGTTTCAAATGAAGTGGATGTATATTGTCATGTTAGTAACTTCGAGATTGAAAATGGGTTGGATGAAGTTCTTATTTGTAATGATTGTGATTTGAATGAGGAAGATATAATTTACAAAGAGGATAAAGATAGGGAAATGATTAAGGAAGAGTTATCAGATTTATCGGAAAGTGATTTGGATTTCTCTTTTACGATTGATAACAGGCCGTTTGATCATTTTGTGAACTCTGGTATGCGTAATGATTGTGAATCTAGAGAAGTCAAGATGCATCAGAATGTTAGTCTCGTGAATAATAGGACTAATAGAAAAAGAAGACGTAAGAAATGTAAAGTTTGTGGTAAACATAATCATTTTATGTGGAATTGTTTTTACAACGTTAATTATGCTTATCGGGTTTATAAAAGGATGCATAGAATTTGTGAAAAAGAAGGCTATGATATTAGAGTGTGTTCTTTTGATGGCAGAAAGTTTTCGGAAAATGCTAGATGTAAGAAAGCATATTTTACTGATAGGACACAGGAGTTTAGTACTAGGCATATTGATGAAAATGTTTTAGACGGCGGTCCATCAATTATTGATAATTCAAGGAATGAATTAGGAGGTTGTATAGTCACTGAATCAGGTTCTACTTTGGAAGGTGTTAGGCACAATGGGATATATGTTAGAAGAAACTATTCTAATACTGATGATAAGAAATATTCAATCTCCCATAAACACGAGATTGATCTTGTAGATATTAAAATTAATTATAGCCAGAAATGTGGATCAGCAAATAATGGTGTTGAACGAAATATTACTGACTCATGCTACTTGGAGCTGAAAAGTATTACTGACAATAATAAACATTTTGTTAACAAGATGAATGAATCAATAATCATCGATAAACAAGAACCAGGCCATGGAAATAGTATATTGAACCGATTACAGAAAAAATGTGAATCAGCGATTTGTGTGAACAGTGAAGGTGAAAATACAGAGTCAGATTTGAATTATTGTAATTATCCGAAAGATATGAAGAATAATAAAATTGAAACTGATGGAATTGTTATTAATGAGAGTTCGGTAGAGAAATATGATGACTGGTGATTAGAAACAGAAATTTTACAAGTGGAGGACCGCGGGTGAACAAAAGAAAAGAGCTGTGTGATTATAAACGAAAACTTACTTGAAAAACTGAAGAAAAATGCAGTTGAAACCGGGGCATCAAAGCAGCAATGATGTTGTAGCTTTGTGCACTTCATGCCAACTGAAACTGGAGGGGGAAGCTGCTTTTACTGCTTCCTTCTACGATGAAGAGGGAGGGGTGGGGGTAAGGAAGGAAATCACGATAACTGTCTTTACCAACCGCCCACCTAAAACTACATCGGAGTTATATCGAGGAAAAAGTAATTGTTTATTTGAGATTTGGAACATATAAATACGAACCAAGTTGTAGTTTCTGTGTATAGGTTTTCACAATACACATGAGACGGGTCTTCCTCAGCTTTGATAGATATCTCTTCGGTTTCCCAAGACTTTTGAAGCAACTGATTAACTGGTTCTACATAGGTTAGAAGGCTGGTAGCTAAATCTGATTGTGATGTGAGTTCATTAGAATTTATTTTTCCAATGATAACATGGCCAAAAACCGTGCTCAAGGCTCCTGGAGAATTTCGATAAAACTTTGTGACTTCGTGATCTTGAGCACATAGAGTATGAAGAAATGAGCCAGCTCCTATGAGCAGATCAATTTTACCTGACACATAGAATTTTTCAGTTTCTCCTGGAACTCCTCCTTCTGTCTTTCATACTTGTCAATATATTTCTGTTTCTTTTCCGGTGGCAATTGCTTGAATTTGTCCGCTATTTTTTGTGCTAGCTCTGTACATTTCATGTTGGGGTACTTTTTTGCAAGCTTCGCCCTTTTCTCGGCATAAAATATGATGTATGACGTCATTGGTTTGCTTGGCTTATCCGGGTGGGCAGTCTTTTTCTTGGGGGCATCGACCCATTTGACGGCATCCGCCATTATTTCTGACAGAGTCCGGAATTTTCTGATGTTGCTCAGAATAGTTGAAAACTCATGACGACATTGCTCACTTGTATAATGGTCAAATTTCACACTGTCCCAATTGACAGCTGCCAGGCTTGTTTTATACATGGAGGAATCAGCTGCGGGCAGTTGGGCTTCCATCCTTGATAGCAACTTCTTTCTTTCCTCATCTGTCCAAGTCACGTCTGATACCACCGGCTCTTTATCGACATGATTCTCGACATGATGCTTTGGATCATCTCCTTTGAGCTTTTTCCTTGGTGACTCTTCTTCACCCTTATCCTTTCTCGGTCTCTTCGCCTTTTTGGTCGGTGAATGTTCATTATTCATGATTGAAAAACTGAAGAAAAATGAAAAAAAAACCTTTTAAGCTCTACTGCGATGAAAGACTGAAAAACCACGAACACGACGAGAACTTCGACCAGAAAGCGTTTCTAGTCAAATGCAAAGCAAAATGGCAGAATATGAGTGAAAGGAAGAAATTCGTATGGATAAAATACACCATAGAAAAGGAGAACGAATATATGGCAAAAATGAGAGCTTTCCAAGCGACAAACCCTGAGCAGTGCACATTAAATGATTTCAAGTCAGTTTTGTTGAAAGAAGAGAAGAACATCTACAATAGAGCTTGTGGCAAGCCGGTGAAACCGCCCAACTCGGCCTATCAGCTGTTCTGCAGCAAACACCTGAAAGGATGCTCAGACGGCAGTCAGAAGCAGAAGATGAAGGAATGCTCCGAGAAGTGGAAGTCGATGACCTCAGCCAATTTCAGACTTGAAAAATGCTTAAAATCTTCAGCGTTCAATGAAACAGAGGGTTGATTACATGTTATGACTGATAGCACTGTAGCTTTAGTATTCAACTTGAAATTCGGCTGAATCTGTGAAGAGATAGTTAAGTTAACCTCGCCCATTGTACTTGTTGTTTTAGTACCAATGCCAATGAGTTTTTGAGATGAATAAGTAGATTTCAAATTCAATTAATTTGCTAGCTCCTTTGTAACAGCGGTTATTTGTGAAGCTGAGTCTAGAATAGCTCGCGCAATATGTGGCTTATTGAAAGAGTCGAAAACAACAACATTAGCGGTGCCAAGTAGACATAGAGATGATTCTGAAATGGATAGACTTGAAGTGTTACACACAAAGGTGGCAGGGGTCTTTTCCTTCTGAGCATGCAATAATGTATGGTGGTTACTAGAATTGCATAGTTTACAAGTTTTTTGTGACTCGCACTGAACACTATTATGAGTTCCAAAACATTGAAAACATAGATTTTTTTGTTTGAGGAAATCATACTTTTGATCGACAGACAAATTGACAAATTGCTGGCATGAATAAATACTATGATCCTCTGATCCACACACAATACACTGAAGCGGTTTTAACTTGACAATTTGATTAGGTTTGACAGTTGAAGAATTATCACTTGCAACTAGTGAAAATCTCTTATCAGATTTATTTTCATTTGAGCGAGTAGACTTAGATTCAATATTTCTTGCGGATTGAAGTGTAGTTGAAGGGTTCACTAACTCATACATACGAGTTTTAGACACTAAAAAGTTCATTAGGTCTTCATATTTAGGAATGACATCAGCTATCTTACTTTCAAACTCAAGTCGAGTTCGTTTATCCAAATGGTTTAAACACAGCGATAACAGAATAAAGTCACTCAAATCGGGAATCTGCTGTGTTTTGAGAGCAGAAATACAAACAGAATGAGTGTCAACAAATGTTCTTAATGACAAATAATCGGGCTTATCTATTTGCTTAAACTCTAGTAACTGATCGATGTAATACGAACATAATCTTCTTGGATTCGAGTATCTGTCGCACAACTGAGTGTAGGCGATAAGATAATTTTCATTTGATAGAGACAAATGAGCTATCATTTGAGCGGCTGAGCCTGACACATTGGATTTCAGATAATGAAATTTTTCTATATATGAAAGTGATCTGTTCGTATGAATAATCGCATTGAACATGTTCAAGAACTCGATCCATTGTTCAATATCACCATTAAAATTAAGCAGCTTTATTTGTGGTAAATTGATGTTAGAACTAGGATTGGTCTGCTGTACAGTTTCAATTGTTGGCTGTTTACAAAATGAAGTGTACCTTCCATAGAGTTCAAGAAACTTCTCGCCCATAACATCATAATTCTCATCAACTGAATCAGTTAATAAAGCAAGTTCTGTGATGTTGTCTTGAATTGATTCGAATGTTAGAAAATCATTTCTCAAATCTAGAATCATACGCTCAGAGGGATTGTTTGATAAGGATTTGATTGCTGACTCTATTTTGATAATAATTCTGTTTCTTTTTATTGTTGAAAGCTTCAACTCCATAGTGGGATCCTTAGCTTTGACTGTAACATTGATATTAGTTTCCTGGGTGGTTGCATTTTGAGTTGTATCGTGTAAAATACGCGATTCAGTAAGCGAGGTATCTCCATGGTCTGACATTTTTTTTGTTAATGAGAGGAAGTGATACTGAAACGGTTGCGAAGTGCGTTGCAAATGAGAACGATACACAATGTGCAAGGAATGGAATAAGGAAGGTTGATACAGGCCTTGTTGTGGTCGTCTGCTTGGCTCCGTTGTGTGAGTAGCTCTCTCTCCTTCCTGCACTTGACGTTGATTGATTCACGGGATCGATCACGTGACACTGATTAAACCGAATTTTGCCGATCATTAACGAAGTTCGATAATTGATCGATTTTGAAATGGAAACAAAATCCAAAATGTCCGACTATGGCTTGGGTTGAAACTTTGAAATTCAATAACTTTTGAACCGTGCAATGCATTAAGTTGAAATAAACGGAATTTTACTTTGAGTTCACACACTACCGAATCACACAGCTCAAAACAACGGGACTTTAACATTTAAAAACATCTAAATAACACGACACGTACAGACACTGACAATGAGTGGAATGCATTTCCAAAAAACACTGATCTAATCCGACTCGAATAGGACCAATTATGGTGATTAGAAACAGAAATTTTACAAGTGGAGGACCGCGGGTGAACAAAAGAAAAGAGCTGTGTGATTATAAACGAAAACTTACTTGAAAAACTGAAGAAAAATGCAGTTGAAACCGGGGCATCAAAGCAGCAATGATGTTGTAGCTTCGTGCACTTCATGCCAACTGAAACTGGAGGGGGAAGCTGCTTTTGCTGCTTCCTTCTATGATGAAGAGGGAGGGGTGGGGGTAAGGAAGGAAATCACGATAACTGTCTTTACCAATGACATAATTTTGAATAGTTTGGAAAACGTGTCCCAGTTAAGCATTAATAGCGATGAAATATTTATTGAAACAATAATTCTGGAGAGGTTTGAAAAACGAACTCAGACTCAGCAGACTCAGCGAAAGTATTACATGAGACAATATTGCTAGTAGAACGAGGCCTTTTAGCTGATTTGCAGTTGTCATTCAATGAAGAACGCTGAACTGTTTGGGACTAATACATCATTCGATGTCAGATAAATTGAAAATAATCATTGTCCGATATGAAGAATGATTAATATTATGTTATGTGGAAATATTATGAGCTAAAAAGAATAATGATTAAAGTAGAATAAGATAATTAGAATAGAATTTTTATTAGATTTTGATATTTTTACTAATAATGAACTTTTCAATTTTGGGATTTTATGATTTTTTTCACTGAGCTTGTAGGTAGTGATAATTTCAATCGTTTATGTCCAATAAAATTTTTCGATTAGGGCAGTAGTTTTCGAGTTAGGTATTTTTCAATAATTTTCAAAAATTTTCTTTTTGGGGTTTTGTGATTTTTTTTCTTCATATAAAGTTTTGTTTTAGTATTTTGAAACATATTCTGGAAATTCAATGTAATTCACCGAACGAATCTGTTGTGAAGGAAGTTATTCAAACGACGATTTTGATAGCGTTTGATATTGATTGACTCCTACTAAATTTTTGCTCTACTGGCTGCCAAGAGGCGAAATTATAGAAAAATTCAGAAATCTCCAGTTCATGGAAAACAATTTTGTGATTTTTCGATTTTTTTTCGGGAATCTTATTTTTTAGGATGAGTACATTCAATTTTGTTCTGTGAAGATTTTGTTTAGAGCAAAGGGTTTTGAGGTTTTTCATTTTATAGTTTTTGTTGGTGACCTTGTATTGTAGCAAAAAAATTTTTTTTTGAATTTAAAGATGAATTTTAGGTCATTCGCTTGCATTTCTAAAATGGGATAGGATATGTGAAGTAGATATTTTTGAGATATTTGAAGGTTCGTGAGTTATTTCAATAGGTAGTAAATTTTCGGCTACAGTCAGACACGGTTTTTGGATTTCGCGCATTTCTGCTGAATGGTTATCTACTGATTTTGAATTTCGCGCGTTTTTGCTGAATGATTATCTGCTATTTTTCTATGGTTTATGTTGGGATTTCATTTTGGTTTCATGATATTTGATGGATAGTTGTATTCTACATATATTGGATTTTGGATTTCAGTTATAAGTGGTATTCGTTTATTCCAATGAGTTCTTTTTTTACGATTTATGATGGTTATTTGTTCATTACAATGATTTTGTGATAAATCATATTAGCGATAATGACATTCATTTGTACTATAATGACTATAATAGCCATAGCCAATCGCTTAGTCTATAATAGCTGCTGGTGATAAATTTAATATCGTTGTCCGATTACAACGTATCTTGAACATAAGGCGTATCTTGATTGTTAGTCTAGAAATTTCAGACAAATTCGGAAAAAGTCGATTTTCGAAAAAAAATTTATTGCAGTTTCATATTTTCTTAGCATAGATTTTAGCATTGCGATAATTATAATTTTGTTTAGGGCAAAGGGTTCTGAGATATTTCACTTTAGAATTTTGGCCCTTTGGATTTTATATTTCATTATATTAAGGTTATGAATAAGTTTTATTGAAATATTTTCAAGGGTTATTAAAGGTAGATATTTTGTTGATAAATTTCATGAATTAAATATTTGAATTTGTTGTCATAAGGTGTTGATAATTAAGGTTTAATGGTGATAGTCATTTTTTAAGTCGTATTTTTTTGAAGTCATGCGCTATATTAAAGTCCCTAAGAGAATTTTTGTAAATATTATTCGTAATTATTTATCATTTCATCATTGTTTATCAGAATTGATCATAATATTTATGGATTTATCATCCAGTGGTTGAATAATAGGATTATATTTTATTTATTTGATCTGTTTTCGATGGGGTCTTATGATTTAAGCCTATAATTATAAGTCCTTGTAAAATTTTATTAAAATATTATTACTGATTATTGTTGCTGGAGGTGAAGTCCATATTTTTCAATGGTAATATAGACCAAACTTATTGTTCATGGGTTATAATAAACGGTTATAGGGGAATTTTTTAGTTATGGATAGCAGAGTTTCAGTTTTATACGTTTATATCTTTGAATTGTATTTCGTTTTATAATTTTTTCTCAGTATAAAGTAATGATTACTATATTCTTGATTATATTTCATGTAATATTTGAGTTTCATTGTGTCATGGTTCTAATATTAATGGTTTTGAGTAGGAAAGTTTTTCTTTTGGCACGATAGGTTGAGTTTAGGGCTTATTATTATGGTTGAGTTTTTATTTTCAGAAGTGATTTTTGGTAATCATTGTAGAACCATGTTTTACGATATAGAATCAGTTATTATAGAAGAGGGTTTATTATTCCATGGTTACATATTTATAATTTTAGGGTACAGTTACCTATGAAAATTGGTATTTGGCTGGGTTTTACATTTAATTTCACCAGTTGCATTATTGATTTTGTATTGATTTTACAGTTATGACTAACCATGTTATATTTCATAGTCATTATAATTATATCTCAGTTATTTCAAATTATGGTTATTCCAGGAAAATGAACAGGAAATATGGTTGATGGATAGTTTACCATTTTATGATAACCAAATGGTCATGTTTCATTCACATAATTACATATTCTGATTACATGTTACATTTTTGTAATATAACATTCTCACTGATATAACTTTCTTTTTTTCTCGATAAATCATGGTACGTTTTAATATTTGGTGCCACGAAAAAGTACAGTAATGTAATCATTGTTTTGTTATTTTATTTTTGCGTTTGTACTGATGTGACCTACGTTAAAGAAAGTGCAATTGTCACGTATTTTTATTTAGTTGTCAATCTTGTTATTCATATCCAGGGCAAGGTCGTTCATTGAGTGACAAACGTTATTGATACTTTTAAACGTTCACTGATAGAAATTCATAATGAAGCTGTTATAAGACAATTATATTTTTGATGGATGAATATTTTATTCACTTTTATTTTGACTTGAATTTCTTTCTAAATAAAAATATAACTAGAGTATAAGTTTTTTATATTCTGATGATTTATTGTATGATTGTGATTTTGTTTTCATATGACTCATAATTATATTGTTCTGATTTCAGAACTGTTCCAGTATATATATAGGCCTATGCACTTCTAATAAATTGTATCATTTCTAGGTTTCTGATTAATAATATATGCTAACCAGCCAGTCCAGTTGTTAATTGTAATATTCACGTCGAGTTTGTTAATATTATTGTAAACGTTTCTCTTGATTTTTTTATTACGATTCATTTGCGGTTGCTTCAAAGTAGAGTTTTTTTGTTTGTAAGAGGTTCTGTTACGCATAAACATGTCAATTATGGTACATTTTGCGTCATTTCTCATTCTCACGACTTTCACGGCGCAACTGGAGGCAGTCAGGGTCTTCGCGGGAGTTTTCTACAAGGAGCTACGTCACGCTGTAGCGTATGAATCATCGGTTCCACTAACATACGAGGTAGATTTCCCGGTAGCTCAGCTCGACATCTTGCAGGCGGAAAGGGTGTTCTGGCCTAACTGTCAACAAGAGGATTGCAGTTTAGCGGATGCGGTAGAAGTTTTGTATAATTCTACAAACGGAATTCTTCGCAATAGTCATGCTGCTTTCAACTCTTCAATTCGTTTGGGAACTCAAGCTTCACGAAAAACCAGAGCGATCGATGTTGTCGGCGATTTTCTTCATTTTTGCTGTGCAGTAGCGATGGATGGTGAACTTCATAAGCTGGAATTCAACGAAAAACATGTAGCTGATCACCTCAACGCATTCCAAGGGTTGGTTGCAGACGACCACAAAGATTTAATTCGGATTTCTCGCAACTTGAGGCAGTTTGCTGGAAATTTTTCTCAGCAATTTCACGATGCGTATAGCAAATTAACAGACAGTATGAGATTATTCGTACAACAGAATGTATCGGAGGAGAAAACACTGTTCACAAACCAGTTATTAACTTACATTTTTCACCTCTACTCACATGTAAATATTTTATCACGGCAGGAATTCATAAATACTGCGAAGGAACGCTGTGATAAAAAGCTTTTACCCTTTTCGCTGGTACACCCCAATTTATTACGTTCAGATCTCTTCAGATTGGAGAAAGGATATAAGTCGAAAGGACACCAGTTAGCTATACCTCTATCGGATTTGCAGCGATATTTTGATCTTCCACTTACGACTTGCGTGGTGAAGGAGAACTCCATGGTGCTTAGCTTAAAAGTACCGTTGGTCAGCATCGGCGGACAGTTTCAATTGCACAAGTATGTGAGGACAGAGCTGAAGGACATCCAACAATATTGCAGTTTAAGCTGTCGTCCAGCTAAGCAGGAGTTGGAGATCGTCGAATTTTCGCCTTCGGAGTATATCGTCGCGAATATACAGGCCAACACTACAGTCACTTGCGAGGGAGGTTCGTTTCATCATCTTTAACCTATTCCGGGAGCAATGTATGTGGTTTTACCCTGTCATTGCGAGATTTCGGTCGGCGGGAGAATAATGGTGAGAAAGACTTTTCCGTGTGACGCAAATGTTGATAAACAACCTCAGGTTCTCCATTACTTACCTTTACATAGGGTTAAGTTTAATTCGTTAAAAATTGATGTTTTGCAACATTTCAATCCTAATTTTGTTAATTTTTGCGAAATTTTAAAAACTGATATAGATATAAAGGTTCCGGAATTTACAGTTCAAGACGTAATATCGTCAGATATATTTCACAAAGTAGATCTTCGAAATTCTTGGGGAGATGTTGTAAATTCCTCTAGTTTTGTTTTTTATATATTATTTGGCTGGTTAGGGTTTTTACTTTCCTTGCCCTACTACCATAGGTAAGGAAAGTATTGCTTTCCAAAAAAATTAAGGTACCCCAATTTCAAGTTTTCTATACGTTTCAAGGTCCCCTGAGTCCAAAACATGATTTTTGGGTATTGGTCTGTGTGTGTGTAGTGTGTATGTGTGTGTGTGTGTATGTGTGTGTGTGTATGTGTGTGTGTGTGTATGTCTGTGAACACGATAACTCCATTCCTAATTAACCGATCGACTTGAAATTTTAAACTTAAGGTCCCTATACCATGAGGACCCGACAATAAGAAATTCAATAAAATTCAATTCAAGATGGCGGAAAAAATGGCGGATAATTACTAAAAAACCATGTTTTTCACGTTTTTCTCGAAAATGGCTCTAACGATTTTCTTCAAATTATATCATGGATAGCTATTTATAAGCCCTATCAACTAGCATAAGTCTCATTTCTGGGAAAATTTCAGGAGCTCCGTAATATTCTTGAGAAAAATGGCGGAAAATGACTAAAAACCAGTTTTTCACGGTTTTTCTCGAAAACGGCTCCAACGATTTTCTTCAAATTTATACATGGATAGCTATTTTTAAGCCCTATCAACTGGCATAAGTTTCATTTCTGGGAAAATTTCAGGAGCTCCGTAATATTCTTGAGAAAAATGGCGGATAATGACTAAAAATCCATGTTTTTCACAGTTTTCTCGAAAACTGCTCTAACGATTCACTTCAAATTCATACCATGGATAGATATTCATAAGCACTATCAACTGGCATGAGTCTCATTTCTGGGAAAATTCTATGAGCTCCGTAATATTCTTGAGAAAAATGGCGGATAATGACCAAAAACCAGGTTTTTCACGGTTTTCTCGAAAACGGCTCTAACGATTTTCTTCAAATTCATACCATGGATAGCTATTTATAAGCCCTATCAACTGACATGAGTCTTCTTTCTGGGAAAATTGCAGGAGCTCCGTTATATTCTTGAAAAATGGCGGATAATTACTAAAAAACCATGTTTTTCACGATTTTCTCAAAAAAAACTTGACCGATTTTTTTCAAATTCATACCCTGTATAGTTATTTATTAGCTCTATCAACTGGCATGAGTCTTTCAGCGGGATGGGTGACGTGTCACCTGGTCATATGGGACATATATATGAATCATATATTTATCTCATATTGATCAGGATTTTAGAGTTTTAATTTAGAAAAGTTTAATGAACAATGTTTTTGTCTTTGAACAATTTTTGTCATCGACAGAAAGATTGTTTATTTCATTTGTTATCAAAATTATTGTAGCTTCTCTTTTGTTTTTGATAACAAACGTGCTCGCTTGTGCGACTGATAAAAATATGTATTTGAAATGGCTTCATGTTTGGCATTGACTGAGTTATATATTAATACCCAAAATTTTACTTTTGTGTGTTGTGAGCTCGTTCGTTAGGACTGTGAGTAAAGTCCGGCTGTTCTGGTGAAGGGGATAAATTTTGTTATTGTTTTTTAATACAGTTTTCCTGTCACAGTTCGGGCAGTTTAAAGAGAATTGTATTATTAAATAGGAAGGGATCTGAACCCACTTCATTAGATCAGTTTTTTTTTTCATTAATAATTAACGTCGCGTTCAACCAGTGGATGCCAAATTGGGAAGCCATTATCATAAAGGTAGGTGACTACTGAGTCATTGTTTTAAATTTTCCATAACCACAACAAATTTAATCTTCACTAGCAGCCAAGCGAGTAGCCCTTGAAAAATTCATCTGTTTATTATTATTTCGTTATTTTCTAATTATATTTCTAATTTTGTACAAATAATTTATTGTTTTGTTTTAATTATCAAAACCAGTACGATCATTTCTTGATCATTTTCCCACCTTTACATATTTGGTGAAGGCACATATTGCTTACAGATTATAATAAGTAGTTTATCGTTATTGAATTATTGTTATTTCTATTAGACTTTTCTACGAGAAAAATATTTCCTCATGTCTTCAAAGACTGTTATATTAAATTATTTATTTTATATTTTTGTCAAGTTTGATAATAAAAAGTTTGTCGGTATGCTTGTGTTATTTTATTTGTTAGTTGATTTAGTTGTGGTGTTATGAAACTGATGGATATGAAACACAGGCGCATTTAATTCACAAAAAAGCATTTCAACTTTAATAAATAAATAAATATCTTTATTTTCACAGAATGTTTACACATTATAGACAACGTCATGTTTGGTAACTCTAGTAAATACAAGGAAAACATGAGCCTGCAACAACAAGCACACAAAGTCAATTTTACAAAGTTCAATACATCCATTACACTTTAAATTAAGTATCAATTATATTTCCCAATCACTTATCAACTACTTATATATCATTTATCATATTAATTATTTATACATTTTCCAATTTAAAAAAAAATAGTCGGCTATTTTATATAGGGTTTCTCCTATTAAAGCTTCCTTCACTTTCAACTCAAAAGCACTTTTACACAAAGATCTTATAGTGGCAGGCAAATAATTATAAAGTTTCACCGCCATATAGGGATTTAGTCTTTGAGATGCACTGTGCTGATACCTAGGAACTCTTAAGCTATTTTCATTTCTTGTTGCATAATTATGGTGGTGTCTATTCACATCAAATTTTTCAATGTTAAAGTGTACATATACAACTGTGAAATAAATATAGAGCTGGGAATGTCATCACTCTCATTTTTTTAAACAAAGGTTTGCAGCTTTCTCGGTATTCTGCATTGCATAGGAGCCTCATTATCTTTTTTTGCAACTTGAGAATTTTAATTGTCTCAGGATTATTCCCCCAGATCATAACACCGTAACAAAAGAGGCTCTGTACATGAACATAATAAACCTTGAGTAATATTTCAACTCCTACACATGTTCTCAACCTTCTAATAAGATAAAGACCTTTTGAGACGTTCCTTATTACATAGTTAATATGATGATTCAATGTCAGGTGTCTGTCAATCCAGATACCAAGAAACTTGATTGCCACAGGGCAGCTACTGGAATCATCATTTTTTCTAAACATGAAATAGATATCACTAATTTTGTCCTCATTCAATGAAAGGTTATTCGCCGAGCACCAATCTTTTAAATCAGTTGTGAAATTGGATAGAGCATTTTCAACTTCAGAATTTGTCTTACCTTTAACCTTTAAGCCAAAATCATCAGCAAACAAAAAGTCAGAATTAGATTCACTTGCAATAGAGTCAGGAAGATCATTAATGTATATATTGAAGAGTATAGGTCCCAATGAAGACCCTTGAGGTACTCCATAACTTATGTGTCGACCTTTAGAAAGACTACCTTTTGTATACACAAATTGCGTTCTATTGCTCAAGTATGATAAGGTAGTTTCAACGGAGGTTGTATCTAAACCATAATGTTTAAGTTTATTGGACAGAAGTTTGTGCTCTACAGTTCGAATCCCTTTGTCATATCGTATGATATGAATCCAACACTCGACCCCTGATTCAAATCAGACACAACAGAGCTGATAAGAGAAGAAACTGCATGACTAGACTAGTTCCCCTCCCTACCTGGTCTCAAGCCAAACTGAGTTTCAGTGAACAAATTGTTTCTTTCAAAAAATTCAGAGAGTTGATTATGCATCAGAGACTCGAATGACTTACAATATGATAGATAAAAAAATAGATACAATATGTATTGGTCTATAGTTATTTAAATCCTTTTTGCTTCGTTTCTTGAAAATAGGTAATACCTTGACATTGTTCAGCTTACTTGGATACACGCCTTCATCAATACACTCATTGAACAAATGAGTGAGTACCTCACATATTTAAGGAGAAGCTATCTTCAATATCAAACAATTAATATTATAAATGTCGTAACACTTATTATTGTTCAAGGAACATATATTTGAATACATAGTTTCCACCGTTGCATGATTAAATTTGAAAAGTCTCTTAGAATTAGATTGACACTTATTAAGGTAATATCTGCTATCCTTATCACTTACACGTATGTTTTTGCTTATCCTATTTATATTATCTATAAAAAAACCATTGAAGACTTAAGAACTATGCTCACTCTGGAAGACTTCAGCTTTAGAGTTCTTATTAGAAATTTATTCACAATTCTCCATAGTGCCTTATTTTTATTTAGAGACTTATTAATAATATTATTATACTATACAGTTTTTGCATTTTTCATAGCTTTTTTGTATTTTCTTACTGTATCTTTATATTCTTTCCTCAAGTATTCATAATAATTTAAACTATGAGCATAAATACCAGTCAAACTGTAAAGTAGTTCACACTGCTCTTTGAGTTTATGCAATTCCGCTGTATACCAGCATTTATCAAATGCTGTCTTCTTAATTGTAACTCTAGTAAGTGGAAAAGCTGTATTAATTTATAGCATTCATAATCGATTCAAAGAACACATCAAATTTATCATTTATGCTGAGTTGTGAATAAACCTTAATCCAGTTAATCCTATCCATGATTCCACAAAATAAAGCAGTATTACTATCATTAATCACTCTCGAGTAGGATCTATTTTTTGGGCTTTTATTTATATTTCCATTTCCTTCATTATTCAATATGTTCATTTCTATCAGCAATGCATAGTGATCTGATAAACATAGTATGTATTATTTTTGATGACCTTTTACTCTCATCTATATCTGTAGCTATGTTGTCTATGCATGTCCCAGGAGTTAAACGTCCTGGCCTAGTCACTTCACTTATCGTTATTTTCAAGTTGAAACAAGTCAATAAATTGATTAAGTCATTTGCATTTTTACAGTCAGAGTTGAAATTTATATTAAAGTCACCACATAAAATTAAACTATAGCTAGGATTCGAGACCGTACTGAAAAGCTCATACAAGTAAGACAAGAATTTATTATAATATAGACTACTACATTATCACTACAAGGCCTACTGTTTGACCAGCGAAAGAATGCCCCCGGCGGAGTGGAGCAATCTTAGGCTGTACTAGATTTTTCGAACCGTCCTAAAAACATCAGTCATAAAATAAAAAATATGTCCAAAAACTTCAGAAATATTGAATTAGTAATGTAAAATCATAAAATATTGAATTAGTGAAAATATTGAATTCAAATATTGAATTAGTGATGTAAAATCACTAATTCAATATTAGTCAGGAATCGTTTTTGTTCAGTGCATTTTTTCATAAATTGACTCATTTTAAAGATAAATTTAATTTGTGACTAAATGAGTATTTTCTTTGAAAACCTTTAATTTTTTGTTTACAACTCATCTGTTCAATAACTATTGAACGGAATTGATTTTTTTTGGCATGCATATTTATTGATTCTTCTCTGAACCGTTGTTCTGCATATTTTTTCTAAAAAATTGTTTGTTCTCCTAATAATGGGTAATTTCTTGGATCAAGTACGTGAATTTGGATAGCAAAACATGAAAAAGTTGGTAATCGACAAACTTTTTTATGAGTGGAATAAACTACACATATGCATCGTATGAAATAATCATAACATCCCAAATTTATTTTCTGTGAAAGAATTACTGAAATTGATTAAAGGGTTCTCGAGTTATAAAAGATAAATAAATATGTTGCTCAATTATTATACTGGAATTCTTTCTCTGTGCAGCTCACATAATAGCCTATCTATCAGTTGGGTAGGCTATGCATAAAAGAAATAATATTTAATGGCTTCCGCTGTTAGCTTTTCAGTATTAAAGTATTAGTCATCAATGTAAAGAAATCCTGTTTATAAATAGAAGCATGTTTACTTAGTAATTATGCATTTTCTTTGAATAGAGGTCGCTGCACGGCTTCCAGCTCAGTTCAGTTCGTGAAACGAGCAAGTGCACATTGAATTAGCACAGTTCAAATTAAATTAAAGTTGAGTTATCAAGTTATAAATCAAGTTATATTAAAAATTATTTCAATGTTGATTCAAATACATAAATATTGTATAACATCCAACTCATTTCTAGTGTGATTTTATCCATTAGAAAATTATATCTTGGCAACTCTCTATCCAATACTCAACTGCATGTACTTTATGACATGAGAGCTAAAATAATTTCAATCTATTTTGAAAACGTTTCAGTCGATTTTGACAATTCTTTCACAGAAAATAAATTTGGGATGTTATAATTATTTCATACGATGCATGTGTGTAGTTTATTCTAACCATAAAAAAGTTTGTCGATTACTAACTTTTTCATGTTTACAATCAAAATTCATTAACTTGATCCAAGAAATGTCCCATTATTAAGAAAACCAACAATTTTTTCTAAAGAATAGTTATATCATCGGCTTAAAGAAGAATCAAGGATTCTCTTCTGCTTCAATCGTCCGATTGGTTGGCAGCTTTCCATCTTTGTCTGTCCAGAGCCAGCTGTTTTAGTTGGGTATAGCTCTGGACCCCAAGATCCCGGGTTATCTGCTTCAAATATTGTAGCCGGGGTCTTTCACGAGCCCGTTGTCCACTGATTGCACCTTCCAGTATTGTTAGCGTGAACTTGCTGTGTCTTATAATATGTCCTATCCAAGAATGCCGTCTGTCCCTAAGAGATTCCAATAGAGTTTTTTGTGTCTCTTCAGCCCTTTGAAATACTTCTTCATTTGTTATTCTATCAGTCCATTTTATTTTCAGCATTCGCCTCCAACACCATACTTCAAATGCATTAATTGCCTTTTCTTCCGCCTTACCGATAGTCCATGTCTCTGAGCCATATAGTGCAATACTCCAGATACAACTCTCTATAAGTCTCTTTCTCAAATCCAAATTCAGACTTTTGGAGGAAAGCACATTCCGTTTATTGATGAAAATGGCCTTGGCTTCTCTTAAACGGCGCTTTATGTCTTCTTTGTCTTTTCCATCCTCTGAAATAATGTTACCTAAGCATTTAAATTTTTTTACTTGTTTGAGGGCGTTATTCTCTATCTTTACTATTTCAAAATCAGGATTCTTGGAGCAGATCATCACTTCTGTCTTAGCCTTATTTATCTCCATGTGAAATTCATTTTTGAGAATGTCATGCAAGGTATTCAGAGCTCTCTCTAGATTACCTTTATCTTGTGCCACTATTGCAATATCGTCTGCAAAGCGGAGCATTTGCACTCTTAATTCATTTACCTTGATTCCTGAACAATATTCCTTACATTTATTGACAGCCTGTTCTACATAGATATTGAACAAAAGCGGTGACAAACTACAACCCTGCCTTACTCCTCTCTTGATGGCAGCTTCTCTTTGTTTCTCACCCACCTTTATAAATGCTGTTTGAGCAGTATACAGCTCTCTTATGATCCTTCTGTCTCTGTAATCTACTTTAATTGTTTTGAGTGTTTGCATGAGGACATTCCAATTTACCCTATCAAATGCCTTGAGTAAATCTACAAAAGCAATATACACCTTCTTATTTACTTCGAAACTCTTTTCCACAATGTTCCTTAAACACAATATAGCTTCTCTTGTTCCTCTATTCCTTCTGAAGCCAAATTGGTCATCTGCTAGGTTTGCATCTATTTTACCTTCAATCCTTTCAAGGATTATGCATGCCAAAAAAAATTATTCCGTTCAGTAGTTATTGAGCAGAAGAGTTGTAAACAAAAAAATACGGGGTTTCAATGAAAATAACTAATTTGACAAAAATGAAATTTATCTTTAAAATTAGTGAATTTATCAAAAAAAGTACTGAACAAAAACGATTTCTGACCTGTTTTACATCACTAATTCAATATTTATGAAGTTTTTGGAGATATTTTTTATTTTATGACTGATGTTTTTAGGACGGTTCGAAAAAGCTAGTACAGCCTAAGATTGATCCACTCCGCCGGGGGCATTCTTTCGCTGGTCAAACAGTATATACACATATAATTATGCTCTTGATTTTGGGTAATTTAATTCCAACTACTTCAAATATCATTTCCTCGGACATTTTCTTCACTGATTCCAATTCGACGAAATCCAAATCATCCTTAACAAATAATCTTGCTCCTCCATGTATCTTATCGGTTCTACCATAAACGGACGTTGTTTTACAGTGAGGAATTGAAATATTTGTCAGATTATCATTTTTCACCCAGTGCTCAACAACAGCTACCACAGTAGCGTTCTGCTCATGTACGACTAATTCTAAATAATCCATTTTATTACGAGGGCTATTTTTTTCAAATTCCGATGTGGTATAAAAAAGAAACTAGTGAGAGTAATTGAATGAATTTATTATCAAACGTTATTTACATTATTAGTTACTTCTTAACATAGTCACCATTCAGATTGAGGCATTTTTCATACCTGGGTACAAGCTTCTTAATACCTTTTTCATAGAATTTAGCCGCCAGTGATTTGAGATGGTTTTTCACAGCATCTTGCAGCGCATCGTCTTGTCGGAAGCTCTGCCCTCCTAGCATTTTCTTCAGTTCCGGGAAAAGGTGATAGTCGCTTGGTGCTAAGTCTGGGCTATACGCCGGATGGTCAAAAACGTCCCATTTAAACCCGTCAAGAAGACGCTTCGTCACAGCAGCACTGTGAGGACGGGCGTTGTCATGAATGAGCACCACTCCCGATGTGAGCATTCCTCTCCTTTTGTTCTGCACAGTTCCTCTCCAATCACGCACTGCACTGTCACTCATAAAGCTTTCACCATATACTCGTTTCATTCTATGGTGAATTTCTGCTGTGGATAACCCTTCAGCTTGCAAAAAACGAATTACACTTCACAACTCACACTTGGCGGGAGATTCTATCATATTGGCCATATTTATGTGTCACTAGATGAACTGGTAATGACGACAGATGGCCGAAAACGAGTGAGGTTATAGTGTGAGATGTGCATAGTCAGCTGCCGCGCATTGTTGGCCAATGCCGCTCGCATTGCATCTAGCGGCACGATCGGAAGTTGAAAAAAAATAGCCCTCGTAGTTAATCCCTGAGAATTCCAGTAAAATAAGTTCACATTTTTTGATTTAATATTCATATTTTTATTTTTAGATACTTTTGGTGTGATAATTTACTGTTCCGAGGTCCTGCGTGTCACTAAACTCTTGTATTTTTTGTTTATCTATCTCAGGTGCAGGACCATTTACTACTTTTCTGAGCTATTAAAATACCCTAATTCAATTATTATTCTATTACTAGCAGCATCGTTACACTCCAACATTTCTTCTATTTTGTGTGCTAGTGCAGCTTTTCCTTTTCCATTCAGATGCAACCCATACCTAGTAAACTTATCTGTACTCAAATAATAACTATGTGATCATCCTTAGAGAAACTATGAGATTCACTCTTTATGTTAGAGGAAATAGGTTCAAACTTTGCTCCTGGCATGACAAACCCGCTGATTCGTTTACCCAGTTTGGACTCATCAAAATGATGCATTAGATCTCGGCTGTGGCTACACCCATAAACTCTGATTACACTACAGTCATTCTTATTACTAGAATTTCCGTCTACCTTATCACTAGTACAACTCTCATTATTTGCAATTTTTTTCCGCTTAGTACATGAGGATTTGAGTACTCTTTTTTTACCATTCTATTATTGGATTGATTGACAACCGTCCCTTGTTTGAAAGAGACTGGTTTCAGTACCTCACATGCATTATTCAACATTCTCCATCTATAATTAGCAGAATTAAATTTATCATTCAAAGAGAGACCCTCGGTTAAACTTGTAACTGTGTTATTTGACCGAAACTGAAACACCTCTTCAACAAAATACAATGCATATACACCACAATCAAAGCTATTATTTTGACGTGGACAAGGCATAGTAACTAATTTTTCTGAATTGAAATAAGTACCAATCCTCCCTACCAAATCTTCAGCAGATCTATAATAATTATATTTATCGAGAGAATCAAAACTGAAAAACCTATTGAAAATCTTATCAAACACTACTACACTCCAATGAGAGCCTGACCAACCGTCATCGGTGCATCCGTCCTGTTTACTATCACTCATCACAAATGCAATAATATTATTATTTTTTACTATTTCATTCAGAAATGATATATCAGAATTTCTATCGTTAATGATCATACCAGTTACACTTGGCAAAACTATATGACTTCCTGGATAAGAGTTCATTAAAAAATTACAGAAACAGTCCATGTCGGCATCAGCGATAAGCTCTGTTCTGAGAAAACGTCCAAGCCGATCCATGAGAGTACCGTCTAGTGAGCTGCTCTCCGCTCTCTTGTCCTGCCCCCTTGGCTCGCTGCATGACATATTCATTAGACGGATGTCTAACTCCATCGAACGATCTATGGCGGCGCTCTACTGCTTCTCAAGTACCTCAATCCGCTCCCTCAACTGCTCGTTCTCCTGTTGTAGTTCTCCCAAGAACGCATCATTGGTGTCGTCATGTGCTTCTTTCACAGGAATAGAGATTAGCACTTGGTTTTCTATGCCCTCCGATGTGTCATGTGAGTGCGCCCCCGAAACATCACGCACAATAGACAAGCCAGAGTTCGTTACGAGTGATACGGTACAGTTTTTCGTCAGACATCTCCATACATCACCCTTACTTGTTGATGAAGCTTTTCGAAATTTGAAACCCTTATACAGGATCGCCGGGTGGCCTTTGGTTGTTTTACACGATTTTATTGTCGAGCTCATGTCACTCATTTAATATGATATATAACTCACTAAATCTATAATGAAAAGTTATAGTCCTTATACGTATTGGACAATATCAACACATGTTCATATCAACAATCAGGTGACCCTCAAAAGACAGAGAGATGAAAGTAAGGGAAATAACAAAGTTTCTTAAATTTTTTACCAGAGTATCTGATACTGATAATCTCTTATCTCTTATCGCCTATGTGAAAAATGTTTCTACCTGACAAATAACTGTCACAGTGTCAATTAGTAACCGAAAAAAAAGTAACCGAATGCAGAGTTGATTGTTCAATTTCAAAACCTCCCGCCGCGGTGGCTCGATCAGAACTACGCATAAACAAACCTACAGGTTGCTAGGATACTAGATTTCCCGCCTAAATGTTGAAAGTTCGCCCAGCTGATTGCACTCACTAGCGGTAAAAGAATACTCGAATTCAGAAACGAACTATACTACCTTATCTTATCACTTGAAGCAGTCCAAAAGTGAAAACAATAGTTCAGTTCTTATATAGCTGTATACATCTGTCACTCGATAAGTTCCCGGATTTATATTTATGTTGAAAAAGAGAAAACGTGCAATGACAAACCACTGTTTACTCAGTTTAGCTGGTTGAAACTTAGGTTAAGTAGATAGTCAGAAATAAAACCACCGATCATCAATAAAAAACTCACAGTGCACAGGAAATTAATTTCACAATACAGCAACTACCACTTTGTGATTCACAATATCGTAAGTAAAACTTGATACTTCACCATTAAAATTTTAAATTTAATGTTTAAATGAAGAGCTATATTAGAGCCTACTTACATATCCTGCGCATACGCAGTATAATGATGGATGGATTGTTCAAAACTTTACAATGCCAAAAATGCAATAATTTGTCTCTTTTCAAACTAAGTTAATATGTCCTTTTTAACTAGTGTATGTCCAGTTTGTTAAGAATTCAGAATTCCTATAACTTGACAAAGAAAAAATTCTGTGATATTTGAAATCCAAGTAATGTGTCTTTTTTTCAAATAACAGGGAGTCAATTTTTTAATGAAACAGGCTCATATTCAGAAATTAGGTCGCACGTAATGATTCTTGATTCAATACATGTCGTTTGCAAAGTGAAAGCTTTGCTTAAGCGGAACATTCACTATCCGACAGTTTTTTCCTACTACTTTGGCGGCTTTGGCCAACAACTTTGGATCTTCCACCACTCACGCTCCGGCTAATTAGACAAACATTCGCACTAACGTTCCAAATCGAACCTAAATAGTATATTTTTATACATTGACTAGTCGTCAGGCTCGCTTCGCTCGCCATATCCGTCTAGCCAGGGGCTCCGCCCCCTGGACCCCCGACTGGATCGTCCAAGAATGAGATCAGCAGGCTCGCTTCGCTCGCCTGCATTTTCCATTTGAGCATTTTTATCATATGTTAGGACAATCCAGTCGGGGGTCCAGACTTCATCCTTGGCTGAAACACCTGAGACTTTCGTCGTCTGTGGATAGTGAAAAATGAGCAAGTGATTCTGTGGAAAATCAAAATATCGCATCCCCGAAATTCATGAGCTGACGTATAGCCAGCTGTGAAATATAAAACCGATCATTTTAGAGAATTGTGTTCTGTTCATCAATAAATGAAAATAACGAGCGAAGCTCGGTGCCCCGATATTTGACATTTAAACGAATAATATGGGGGCACCAAGCTTCGCTGATTATTTCTATTCATTGACTAGCTGGCCCGGCGAACTTCGTACCGCCAAATAGTTAATGCATCTCATGACAAACTTTAGCTGGATGCAAACCTGAGGAAGAGCGTTGTGGCATTTTATTTATATAGATAATTTTCCAACTGCAAAATGAATAATTTACTAAAAATAAATTAATTCTGAACACCGAAGACAGCACAATTATTCGAAACAGAGTCATTAAAGTAATTATCCGAAACATGTCTTTAGAGCATGTTATTCTTTAACCTGAGGCCGCACTGCTGGATGGTTACACACAGAACAGTCATTTTGTATTTAGTTGGGGCGTTTAGATTTTCAAAATTTTCTTGTTTAATTCGATCAACAATACTGTACCATGAAGAATTTATCTCATGGATTCGTCTCTTACCGAATTTGAAATGTTCTGTCCCAAAAATGTAAACTTTAAGCGCTCATAACTCAAAAAGGTAAAAAAAATTATCGGACAAAATAGGTTTTCCCAATAAAACTTTTTCATTTTGATAGCTTGATAATATACAAATCGAAAAACTTCGAAAAATATCACCAATAGAAAGTTTATTCTTTGCCTTTGTACAGCCTTAAGGCTAGACTGCGAAAGAGTATTAGGCCTACTTAACTTGCTAAGTAATTATTAAAACTACAATTTCAAACACAAGTTTGTTCAACACACTTGTTTAATCAAGTAGAACTCGTCTAAACTTTGCATGGGAAAATTCCTTTACCAATATTCTTCAAGATCTAGGGACTGAGCTATTTTATGTTTGCTAGACCACTCAGCCGTTCCTGGACATTGTTGATCTTAGAAAAGTCTTCATTAGCTGGAGTTTGGAAAAGTTTCTTTTATAATTTTACTATTCACATTTAATATTATGAATTTATTATTTATTTGTATTTAAAAATTCTCCATTCTTTAAAATTTGCCGCCCCAAAATCTGCCGCCCTGGGTGGCCGCCCAGTCCGCCCACCCTTGGGGCCGGCCCTGTGGGAACCCTTCAATAAGTTGGAGACTGTTGTAGATATAATACTGTAACTTTCAGTGTAAGTTATTGGTCGAATACTCTACATTTTGACGTACAACTGAATTTTAACTCCTCATGAGGGGGTGACTTAGGGGTTGTTCTGTCACGTATCTACAACAGTCTTCAACTTATTGAAGCGCTCCAATACATATGACTCACTCTGTATAATGTCAGAATTTGACATGGATCGATTTATTTTTGAAATTTGAATTTTTTATTTATTTGCCAAAACAAAATACAAAAAGCTTTACAAAAAATGAATATAAGCTACTGCACTTAACTAGAATACATACATAAAAATTTATTCAATTAGAAATAATAACGAAATGATATCCTCATCTATAATATTATAGATAATAATTATTAAATAAAGGATTGATTTATGCTCCCATGAGTACAGTAGGTGAGGCAAAATCACCAGCAAAAAAACGATTTCTTGTGCGCCAGTGTGAGTGATAAAATCAGCTTAATCAGAGTAACATATGAACTTGAATTTAACGTATGTAGTGTTCAAACATGAAATCGATTTTAGTATAAAAGTCAACGATTGGAAATAATTCAAGTTCAGCCATACCTCTAGGCTTTTTTCTATGTTTTTTACTTCAGAAATATTATTTAGTGGAAATTGAGTCAAGATCTACATTGTGGGACTTTGAAACACCCAAGTATGGAAACAAACATCTAAAAACTGTTGCACTGAAAACAGTTGCACCTCACATGAAAGAGGAGATTCTGTTCTTCAAATGAAGACCAAGTAACATTTTTCATCATTTCGGGTTACCGAAATACTCAGTTTTGAATATTGAAATTGGGCATTTTTCTGTATATTTAAATATGGACTACAATACTTGTCACGTTATTCTTTATATTTAAATAACGATTAGCCTCCTGCTTGGCATCAGTCGGTAGAGCATGAAAATTTGATATAATTATATAATTAGGTCGTGGTTTTTTAATAGGATTCAGTCTCATAAAAATCTTTCTAGGCCTAGGTATGGGCTTCCCCTATAACTCTTGTAATTCATTAAAAAAATAAATATATATAAATATGATACTTATACTATAGTGTTGAGGAATAAAATAAATTGCACACCATAAACATTTTGATACATATATTAAACAAATAATGCAAAAAATAGATCGAGGCAAAAAATATATAAAGAGCGATAAAAAATATAATATAAAATAGAACAATAATTGAAATCAGTAAAATATCACAGGCTAAACTTTATATTCTAGATTTATGGCACGAATCATTACCATGTGCCTTTATCTTAAAATCATATGCATCCTTTTGCATGTAGCTGCGATATGCGCTTGCTAATACTTGTCGACCTGGACAATGCAATTAAAAAAATAGGTTCTTTAAGATCAACTTGATAAATTAGCCACTAATAATCCAAATATATATATATTAAATTCTCTAGTACTTAGTAGATTTCTTTGTATTGAATATATATTTTATCTCAGGGTGCAAGATTCGGCACCTGACGGATAGGTGAGCCATTCATCTAGTGAATTAGAGCTATAACAAACTACCGCAAATTATATCGCAAATATTAAATATCACATGAATATGTTTTAATAGCCTAGATTTTATACTTCTTTGATTCAATAGAATTTTCTGAAATGTATTGATCTATCTTTTTTCCTTCAATAAAATACCTTTAATACTAATTTTACTTGCGCAAGTATTTCTCTTATTAAATTCTTAATTTATAATAAAAACCCTTTCGACGAGCTAGCTTTGATTATTAGATAGATTCGAAGCACTAGGGCGCCCATCACTAATTCAATATTTATCACTCACGTGTCGAAAATCTTCTTATAAGCCGCCGATGTCGATCCAACTCCTTATGGTCCTGGAATACGGTAGCCGGAATCGTCTCTTCCAAGGGGTTATAAATTTATTTGAAATTGAAAATGACTTCTGCTTTACAATAGCATCACAAAGTCTTTTAAGAAATTTAATAATTTGATTTAACTTTAACTTTTACAATTTATTAGCAAGGTACTACGCTCTAAAATATTTGGGGTCCTCTCATGGTGGCATTTGGCTGGCGAGTGCTGGTTCTCCTTTCTCAATTTTACAAATCTTACTTCCGACTTTCAAATTAACATAAAATTTGAATATCTTAGTCCTCCGCCATTTAGGTTCAAATAGGTCGTACAAAAATATCAAATTATTACTTAGGTCAATTAGAGAGAGAGATAATTTACATAGGCTTACTAAGAGACAACCCTTTAATTTAGAATTAATTAATTACTTTAAAAACTATAGAAATAGATTAAATGACTTACTTAAAAAACCAAAGCCCAGTATTATAGAGATCAAGTAAACGATAGTGGTAATGACCCAAAAAAGTTCTGGCGCGTAATAAATGAAATTTCAGGAAGAAATAATAAAAAAAAGGATTTCCATTAGATCATTTCAAAAAAAATTATATTTTTGATTCTCCACTTCATAAAGCGAGAGTAGTTGCAGATGAATTCAACGACTATTTTTCGCACGTAGGGGAGAATTTGGCAAAGGCCGTTCATTCCAATAGTGTTCCAGCTATTGATGATGATCTCTATAGACTCGACACGAACTTCATCTTGCATCCGGTAAATGATGATGATATTTGTAGATTTGCTTCCGAAATAAGAGGCATGTCCGCTCCCGGCTTCGACAATATATCTGCTCAATTTTTCAAACAACATATTAAAATCTTTATTAAACCCCTTAAACACATTTATAATTTGAGCATTACTCAGGGTATTTATCCAGATAGTTTTAAAATAGCCAGAGTTTTTCCACTTTTAAAAATGGTGATAGATCCCATGAAAGTAACTACAGACCTATTTCTATTTTAAGCATTTTCTCTAAAGTTTTAGAAAGAATTATAAAATTTCAGTTGAGTAATTACATTGAGGCTAACAACATTCTTGCAGATGGACAATTTGGATTCAGGAAGGACAAAAACATATCTGATGCACTGTATAAATTAACTCAAGAAGTAGACCAATCAATAAATAAAAACCTTAATAATTTAATAATATTTCTGGACCTGGCCAAAGCCTTCGATACAGTCGATAGATCGAAGCTATTAAAAAAACTTGAAATGTTAGGTATTCGTCACAACTCTTACAATTGGTTCAGGAGTTATCTATCGGATAGAAAACAGGTCGTCCAACTGTTGGGTGTTGAGAGTAAAATTAACAACATTGAATACGGTGTGGTTCAGGGCAGCACCTTGGGGCCTCTCTTATTCCTGATTTATATAAACAACTTAGCTAAACTGCCACTTGACGGTAACCTGTTCCTATTTGCTGATGATACAGCTCTGCATGTAACCGGGGTGAATAAGGAAGAAATGTATCAAAAGGCTTCTCGTGATCTCCACCTTTGAAGGCGTGGTTTGATGATAATATTTTGACGCTTAATATAAAAAAATCAAAATTCATGGAAATTTCTTTACGGAAAAATCATGAGCCTTCTGTTGACACGTTAATGTTACATTCTTGTGGGAATCCAGATAACAATCAGTGTCAGTGCGATTGTATTGAGAGAGTGAGTTCTTACAAGTATTTGGGAATTATGATTGATGAAAAACTTAACTGGTCAGTTCACATTGCCTATCTGAAAAATAAAATACGTAAATCCATTTACATTTTCTCAACTTACGTCAGTTTTTATCTAAAGATGAACTTAGGAATGTATACTTTGCATATGTCCAATCGTTAATAGTTGCTGGGATTTTAGCTTATGGGGGTGCTTATAAAACAATTCTATCTCCGTTATTGATAACTCAAAAACTAATTATAAAAATTGCTTTAAAAAAACCCGTCCGTACCCCAACTGCACTCATATATGACGAGTTCAACGTTCTCGATATTCGCCAGTTGTATGTCAAGAGCCTACTGTTGTATATTCATAAATATAGAGCAGATATGTTCACGAGAGTTGCTCACAACTATAGTACTCGGTCGGCGGAGTCTTTGGGCATAGAAGTACCTAGACTTGTGGGGGCTCACTCCACTACAAACACTCATTACATTTCGCACATCATTTTCCGAAACATTCCGGCTTTCTTAAGAAGGGTAGAGGATTATTCCCTTTTTATTTATAAAAAACTTATTACTGGTTGGTTGAAGGAGATTGGCAGGGAGGGTATTGAAGAACTAATTCATTCTATTTATCAATAACTAATTAACTGATGCCCCACAGCTCCGTTTCATAAAAAAGAAAAATTTCTCATATAGTAATGATAATAATATAAATAATAATAATAAAAAATAAAACAAAATATTAAATTTGTTAATAACAATGAAAAATAAATAAAAATGAATAGCGAGCATCTGCGATCTGTAAGGAAGCTGTATTGCAAACGATGTTTATAGTAATACAGTATTACGGTAATTTTATGGTTTTTGCTGATGAATGCGAGAGTCAATCAGTCAGTCGTGATCAGTTTTTATAATTATATAAATAGATTTTACGCTTACCCTAGTATATGCTGTGTTGTTTATTGTAGTGCAACAATATATGGTTTCTTTGTTCCACTGATATGTGTTGTACTGTAGTTTTATATTGTTCTAGTTTCTAATACTTTTGTAATATTCTTCTCTCTTAAAGTATAGTATTCTCTCTTATAGTATTTCTCTCTAAAGTATATTCTCTAGTATATTCTCTAGTATAAAGTATATTCTCTCTATAAGTATAAAATGCTTATTTTAAGTAACAATATAGGCTATTAGGCCTATATTTAAATAGTATTGGCTATTTTAACAGACTCCATGTACCACACACAGGCTCTGGCCTAAGTGGTTGTGATGCATAATATTTTTAGAATTTGTTCTGCCTAAAGTATACACTGTTTGTAAAATTATGTTATGTTATTGAGTTATAAGTTTTTTCTTGTATTTTGTTATATGCAAAATAAAAGCCAATTTGATTTGATTTGATTTCATTTGATCTTCCACCACTCACGCTCCGGCTAATTAGACAAACATTCGCACTAACGTTCCAAATCGAACCTATAGTTGGCCAAACGAAAATGGGTCCTTCAAGGTCGAAGCTTGCTCTTGACACCACCATCCGTCTCTACCAACACTGTTGCCACTTTGTACTAAGGGTGGCTAGTAAGAGAGAAAGTGAATGTGTGTGTGAGAGAGGGTGTGATAGTGAAGTATTGTTATTGTGGGGAGTATTGTTTGCCTTCTCTGGATTGTTGACTATGACGAGGACAATATAGTTCACAGTTTTACAAATGTATTGTACATAATGCTTTTATACTATATATTTATAATACATATAACTTTCAACAGCTGTGCTGGTGTTTGAAAAATAATAGAAGCATGAAAAGGAGTTGAAATGTGAATAGGCCGAGTCAAAAATATATCAATGAGTTTTTCTGAGAAATATAATAATCACCTCCTCACGCATAAATGAACAATTCTGGAAAACACTATGAATACCTTCAACCTTTCAACACCATACTGGCTCTGCTGGCGAGAGGAACTCATTCTGTCATTTGCAGTTCTGTAAGCAACTTCGCTCTGTAACTGATTTATATTGCCTGTGGAAAATAGCAGAGTAGTGAGTTATAAATTTTATTAATGTTTGTATATATTAAGTTATGTTCTAAATTCAGTATAAAGTGGTAGAATAGTTAGTTTGTATATTTTGTATATTACAGTATGCCATCTAAGTTTTTATAGTGTTTTTATAGCCCAAAGATTAATTTATTGAAATGGACTGTACAATTGAAATTGAAACACCGCACACACCGCACAACACCACCACACCGCACAATATCGAAACACCACCCAACATCGGAATACTGCACACACCTCCAACTAAATCAGGATCACGTAGAGGAAGAAGTGATATTGGGAAGCAAGAAAGGAATATCATCTGGAATGTCTACAGATTCTTCCAAAAGATAGCCGAAAACCCCGATAGACTTGAATTGATCAATTTTCGAAAAGTTCAAGAGGTTACAGCTGAAGCATGTGGAGTTGGTGTTACAACTGTAAAGCGAATACGGAAACGTGTAGATGACTCGGATGAGGAAGTGAAATTTGATACGCCTCGAAAAAATACTCCAGAGATGCAAAAGTGGTCAACATGGACAGTTTTGATAAGGACATGGTGCGCCGATGTGTATTTCAATTCTATGATAATGGAGAGTATCCTACGTCTGAAAGAATCAGAACTGTTTTGAAAGAGAAGATTAATTTCAGTGGGAGTGTTGAATCCGTCAGAAAAATCATAAAGAGTTTGGGTTTCAGATTTAGGAAGTGTAATGATGGTCGACAATTGTTAATGGAGAGGAGAGACATTGCGTGTGCACGAGCAGTTTTTCTCAGAAAAATGCACGAGATAAGAAGAGAAATTAATCCCCGACCAATATTCTACATTGACGAAACGTGGGTCAATCAAAATCATAGCCGATCGATGATATGGCAACACGAA
Organism: Nilaparvata lugens; assembly: GCF_014356525.2. Lineage (NCBI taxonomy): Eukaryota > Metazoa > Arthropoda > Insecta > Hemiptera > Delphacidae > Nilaparvata > Nilaparvata lugens. The sequence goes on from NC_052508.1 coordinate 21,526,438, forward strand.
GACGGAAGTGGTGGATTGAAAGTTCCAGTTGGAAAAGGAGGCCGATTGATCATTCTTCATGCTGGATCAGCTCAAACGGGGTTTATTCCTGAGTGCAAACTAATTTTTAAAGCAAAGAAGTCCACTTCGTTAGATTATCACACCGAAATGAACGCTGACATTTTTACAGATTGGTTCCGGAACTTTCTCAATCTCCTTGAAGAGAGTTCAGTGATTGTGATGGACAATGCAAGTTATCACTCTGCGCTGACAGAAAAAATCCCTCGCACCAACTGGAAAAAGGTGGATATCCAGAATTGGCTAGAATCGAAGAATGTTTCTTTCTCTGAAAATGAGACAAAGGCCGAATTATTGTCGAGAAATGAAATAAAATACGCCGTGAAGGAGTATGAAATTGATAGGATCGCACTGGAAATGGGCCATGAAGTGGTTCGTATGCCACCCTATCATGCTCACTACAACCCGATTGAGCTTGTGTGGGCACAAGTGAAAAATTATGTAGCCACAAAAAATAAAACATTCCGATTGGCAGATGTTGAGAAACTTATGCACGAGGCTATTGAGAGGGTGACTGTGGAAGATTGGAGGAAATGTGTGAAGCATGTAGAAGAAATTCAAGAAGATGATTTGAAAAAAGAGTGCCCTCGTGATTTGGCAATGGAATCACTTGTTATTACAATAACAGGAGACAGTTCATCTGGTGATTCCGAATTTGAAAGGGATTAAGAATGAAGAAGCAGAAAAATAAATTAATGTATACATGTGTAAATAATGTATAAGTGTAAATAATGTATATTAATGTATATGTGTAAATAATGTATATGTGTAATTAATGTATTGAAATATGAGATGAAAAAAGATGAAATGTGAAAAAGGTGAAAAGAAAAAAGATTTTAAACACGCCTGATTGTACAAGTACTTTCAGCCAGTCCAAAGCCTGGATGAAGTGTGATGGGAATCAAATGAGAATTCATGCAAACTGAAAAATGCAGAGTGAAGTGGGCACTACAAGAATATTGGCTAAAATAAATAAAATTACATCACTCCACTTCCAATTGATTATTATAAAAGTCTTCAAGTAACCTTTATGAAGTAATAGCTCAGTTTATAAATAGTTGCATTTATAAAGAAAAATCTAATCATCATTATAAAATTGGATTTATTGATGTCATGACTCAAGAAAGAGTTATACATTATACATAACAATATTATTTCCTTCATTTCATGATGTTAAAGAATATAGCGGCTGATGGGAGGAGGTAACGGGGGATGTTATTGTTCTAACCTCAAAGAATGACACAATAGAACTTTTGTACCTGACGTGCTCAAAAGAATTTGTGACAGGTAGTGACGGAAAAGAGGAAGAGGGAAGGTATGAGAAGGAAAGAGCGATGTTCAGGGTGTAGAAATATAGTCAATGTATATAGACTGGTCGAGCGAGGGGTGGACAAGAGTGGCAACATTGCAGTGGCCTTGAGGGATCCATTTTCGCTTGGCCGACTATAAGTAGTATATTTTTATACATTGACTAGCCGTCAGGCTCGCTTCGCTCGCCATATCCGTCTAGCCAGGGGGCTCCGCCCCCTGGACCCCCGACTGGATCGTCCAAGAATGAGATCAGCAGGCTCGCTTCGCTCGCCTGCATTTTCCATTTGAGCATTTTTATCATATGTTAGGACAATCCAGTCGGGGGTCCAGACTAAACGTCTGGCTAAACGGATATGGCAAGCGAAGCGAGCCTGACGGCTAGAAATATAATATTCCCAGGATTGAAGTAGCAGTGCCCAATCAATTTTTCCGCGATAAATGCATCTAAATCTCCAACTTGGTGCCAACCTAACAAATTCAACTCAACTTAATGCCAACCTGACAAAATTATTAATTTAGTTGCCAGTTAACAACTGTTTCGAAGAGGTACTCTATCTAGATTATAGTTCTATAGTAACATATGATATGGAAATTTCAATTATAATTAAGAGATTGAGAGAAGAAGAATATACATGCTAAAAGACGAACTTTAAACCCTTAAAAACAACCCTTAGAGTTAAAATATTGCTTAGTGCGCCTCTAAAGGGCCAACTGAACATACCTACCAAATTTGAACGTTTTTGGTCCGGTAGATTTTTAGTTATGCGAGTGAGTGAGTGAGTGAGTGAGTCAGTCAGTCAGTCAGTGAGTGAGTGCCATTTCGCTTTTATATATATAGATTAGGTTACAATATAATTCTCAATTATGAATGATTGAAAAAGAAACAAGAGGCTTAAAGCCCAAAACTGTTCCTTTCACAAATTTAGATAGAAATTATCCAAAAATAGGTTATGTTTACACTTCACGATTTTTGTCTAATTTTGAGTCCAAAATATTTATAAACTAGGAATTTAGAATCTATAGTGAGGTCCACGTTATAATGACAGTGAATGAAGATAGAAAAATAGCAATGCCGATTCTCTGAATTAATTAATTATATTTCTACACCGTCAAAAACATTATTGGCATCGTTGTGGACCTAGAAATGGATAGTACCACCGGCTTTGTCGAATGATAGGCAAGGATATCAAAACCAAAGTTGATCAAATATTGTCATTTTAACTTGAACCTCACTATAGGAAAGTTGAAAAGCAAATCAAATAAGAATACTTTACTAAATCATCACTAATAACTGAAAAATACTGTATTAATAATTGAAAATTTTAAAACGTGAAGAGAAACTCAAACTTACTCCTATAGGCAGCAAATTTAGTAAACACATATTTTGTGATGGTTGATTAATCTCAATATGAATAACATTATAACAAATGAAACTTATTAACTTCAATCCAGCTATGTTTCCGTTTGAATCTGCACTGTGCAAACC